>NC_081411.1:46278516-46361016 GCF_030272615.1 Cryptomeria japonica | reverse complement strand
TACTCATATAGGTGGATAAATAATCAGGGAGGGATCATCTGCAATAGGCCTTCAATATCTATATCTATAGACTTATATGGACTAAGAGTATCAATTGCAACTTCTATTAGTCTTGCCAAGTTGTTAAAATCTACTCGTATGTCACTTGTTGCCATGCTATCTATACATGAAAGATTATCTAACATTTTACAGACTATGGGTAATCAATGGCAAGCATGCAAAAAATTCTCGGTGAGAATTAAAAATAAATTCTGCCATGAATACTCATTCATTTAGTATAGGTTTTACATGAATGAGGATGTTAACTAGACACGGATACAGGCATGACAAAATCCCCTTTATCCCCTTTTGTTATTGTATCCTGGATATCATCCATCATCAGGGATATTATTCGGATGCAAAAACAAAAGGAAGTAAATAGGTGATTCATAACTATGAATGACCATTGTTCAAAAAGGGAATATCATATCTCTGTTTATGATTATATCATATCTACTACTTTTTACTTGTAGATGAATGAGGTTAAGGATTTAGAAACACTAAAGAAGGAAATAAAAACACTGTTTATATTTTTTGTTTTCATTTCTTTGTTTAAATCTTGGAATGGCAGATCCAATTGGATAAATGGTTGTGGAATAATCCTAGACTAGAATATAAAATATAGTATTTGAAATAGGAAATTAAATTTTACTAACAATCTTGGCAAGTGGTATGAAAACTAACCATGCAGGAGGAGCAAGGCCATCTTTAACAAAAGAAAGGAAGACAGCTGGGCTAAAAAGGCCTATAAACAACATTTAATCAAAGTTCAAACCCAAGACAAGGCACAAGGAGAACAATGATAATTGTAATAAAGGGGCTTGTAAGGGAATGAAAATATCTTCCCACCTGACTACCCTTAGCCTGGGGTGTTATTGTAAATTTTAAAATCTATTCATATATGTAATAGCTGTAGAATTTTCTGGACTCTGGTCCTAGGCAAGGCTGGAGGTTTTCTCACCTCCACTCTTTCCTACCGATGCCCTCATGAGTGGAGTGATGTAAACTTTAATAATGATTAATAAAATCTTTGGCTTTGGCCTCTTATCGATCAAAAAATATATATATTATATATTCCATATTATATAATGTATAATATATTATTATATATTATATAATATATAATTTAATTTTTAAATTTAAAATTATGTATAAAAATCGGATATCTGACATTTGATTTTCTTAGGTGTTTACCATGCCAACGTGTACTGACACCCAGGCCAAGCAAAAAGTCAACACAGATTTTTGCATTTTTAGGCGAGTGGAAAAGGCTATTTTTTTTACATCGCCACTTTTCCATCCCCCATGATCCTGCACTAACCCTCATCTCCATCACAAGGCAATTTTTCATCCTCTTCCAAGAAGGGGAATCCACCTAAGAAGGAAAAACCAGCTTGTGGTTATTGCAAGAAGTATGGTCATGATGAGAATCGATGCCACACCAAGCAAGTTGATGAGTTGACAAATCTCCTTAAGGAGAACAACATCAATTTGCCATCCACCTAAAACAAGAAGGATTCATCTCCTTCCACTTTCTCACATTCTAAGGGAAAACAGAAAGCATTTGTGGCTATAGTAGGTTCTTCATAGTAGTGGATACTTGACTCGGGTGCCTATTATCCCATAGGTTGTACAAAGGAGCAATTTTCTTCATTGGTGCCATCAAAGGTACCTCACATTTACATAGGTGATGATACACAAGTTGAGGTTGAAGGGAGAGGTTTGGTTGCCATGGATGATGGAACATTAGAGAATATCCTTTATGTTCCTAACTTGTCTACCAATATTCTCTCTATCTACCAAATCACTCACTATGGGAATGTGAAAAAGGTTGAGTTTACACCTGATTCAGTTGTGGTAAAAGAAATTGATAATGATGCCTTGGTAGCAGTGGGACAAGTCAATAACAACTCGAGACTTTATTCATTTTCCCACTTTGTGCAAGGTTCTCCTTTTAGGGCCTTGCTTACTCATTCAAATTTAGAAAGTAAGCTATGGCATGAGTGGTTTGGTCAGTTCAACTACCGCTGTCTTCAGTAGCTTAGCACTAATGACATGGTCACAGTTTTACCTCAAATGAATTTTTCAAAGGGTGTATGTTCAGGATGTTCCATGGGCAAGCATCTTGAGGAGAAGTTTGATAAGGGGAAATCTTGGAGAGCTTTGGAAGTTCTTCAACTTGTTCACAATGATGTAGTAGGTCCATTTCCATCACCTTCATTTAGTAGGGCCCTCTATGTCCTCACTTTCATTGATGACTACTCCCACTTCACTTGGGTCTATTTTATTGTTCATAAGAGTGAAGTGTTTGACAAATTTCTAGACTTCAAGGCTCATGTGGAGAAGCAATAAAGGAATGTGGTCAAGATTCTTCACATAGATAATGGAAGGGAATATGTGAACAAAAGACTTGAAGATTTTTGTACATTTGAGGGGATTGATCTTCAACATCTAGTTGGAAAACGTAAGATAGAACTCTCAAGGAAATGGCTACTTGTATGATACATGCACGTTCTCTTGATCCCTCATTTTGGATAGAGGCTATCAATTGTGCTACACACATCCAAAATCAGATGCCTCACAAAGCTTTGACGGGTATTACTCATTTTGAGGCTTGGGCTGGTAGGAAACTGATTGTGAGATATTTCAGAGTCTTTGGGTGTCCAACATGGGCTTGCATTCCTCCACAAAAACGCAAGGCATTGGAACCTTAGAGTAGGCCTTGTATTTTTGTTGGATATCTTGAGGCTGTTAAGGCATATCAATTGATGGATCCAAAGACACATGAGGTGTTTATTGAGAGGAGTTTTCATTTTGAGGAAAGCTCTCCTATCTTAGCCTCACTTTCTCCTCTACCTTCCTCCATTATCGATAGTGATCAAAGTGATTCAGATGATGAAACTCCCTCAGCTCTAACTCGCAGGGTTACACCTCATTTGGGTCCACTAGCAGTTGAGGAGCCTCATCCTCCATCTCCACCTAGACCTCGTTGGTCTTGATAGACACTTGAGTCAGTAGGTTCTCTTGTTGGGGATCCTTTAGATACACGAAGGACTCAATCATAGCATCAGGACCTTCCACATGCATACTTTGCTACCGCTTCTGATCCATAAACATTTTAGGAAGCATCAGGGGTTCTTGAGTGGGACCAAGCTATGGAGGAATAGTATAGTTCCTTGATGAGGAACAACACTTGGGAGTTAGTCCCTCTCCCTAAGGGGAGAAAGATGGTTCGATGTAAGTGGATATATCAGACCAAGTTTGCAGCAGATGGTAGTGTGGATAAGTATAAGGCTTGACTTATTGTGAAAGGTTTGTCATAGGTTCCAAGTGTTGACTATACCAAGACCTTTGCACCTATAGCCAAGATGAACTGCATTCACTTGACACTTGCTATTGCAGCAACTCATGGTTGGCCTATCCATCAGATGGATGTGAAGAGTACTTTTCTTCATGAGGATCTTGATGAGGTGATATATATGGAACAACCATATGGTTTCATCCAGAATTCTTCATTGGTTTTTCGACTGCGGAAATCTCTCTATGGGCTTAAGTAGGCTCCTAGGGCTTGGTACGCAAAGATGGATTCCTTCCTTCTCTCAACAGGGTTCACAAAGTGTCATTCTAATTTGAATGTCTAAATTTTGTGAGAGGATGAATCACACTTGATACTTGTGCTCTATGTTGATGATTTGATCATTACAGGGAGCACCTCATCCATCACTAGTAATGTCAAATCTGCCTTGCAAGGTAGATTTGCTATGACTGACTTAGGTCTTTTGTACTACTTTCTTGGGATAGAGATTTCACAGTCACCTTCTAAGATTACACTTTTCTAGCCCAAGTAAGCTCTTGATCTACTTGAACAATTTCATATGGTTGATTGTAAGCCTTCATCGACTCCCTTTCTTTCAAGAGTCAAGCTTGTGGCTAAGTTCTCTTCTCCACTAGTTGATGGCACATTGTATCATCAACTTGACTCACACATGCCCTAACATTTCATTTGTGGTTGGCATGGTTTCCCTGTTTATGCAGGAACCACATGAGCTTCATTGGAAAGCCACCAAATGCATCCTACACTACTTCCAGGGTACACATCATTATGGGATTCACTATGCAATAGGCACAGGACTTCGCTTGGTTGGCTACACAAACTCTGATTGGGCTAGTGATCTTGATGATCATAAGTGTACTTCTGGTTACAACTTCCACCTTGGTTGGGGCCCCATTTGTTGTCAAAGAAAGAAGCAACATTCTAGTGCTCTCTCTTTGACTGAGGCTAAGTATCAAGGGGCTATTAACGCAGCGACTAAGATTACTTGGCTTCAGCATATTCTCATAGATTTTGGCTTCTCCACTACACAGCTGATAGTTTTGCATTGTGACAATCAGAGTGCTATTGCAATCTCAAAGAACCTGATTCAATATCAGTGTACCAAACACATTGAAATTCATATGCACCTCGATGCAAGTGCAGGCCCCTCATTGTAACATATACTTTCTACAAAAGTATCATCTGATTGTGGGTAGGCTTCCCACTGTGGTTTTCCCCTTTTCAAGTTTTCCATGTACAAATCATGGTGTTATGTGTTATGGTTTCTTTGTATTGGTTATCTGTTTAATTGTTAAGTTGTATTGTTTACCGGTATCTGTTCCTACTGGCATCTGTATGTGCTTTACCGGTACTTGATATGTTTAAAGGTTATTAAGTGGATTGAATGTTATAATCTATTAACAACTAATTCACCCCCCACCCCTCTTAGTTGTTCACTGGCTATCCTTACAAAAAATACTCACAATCTATGTGGAGTGCAAAGTGAGATGACAAGATGTAATCATTAGCCAAAAAGATAGAGAAAACCAAGCCAACTCATCATGCATGTGATAAGGATCTAGAAGGATCCTAAACCTCCAATTTTAAAGACAAAATATTAAGGGAATTAGGAGAATTCCAAAATGCCAAATTGCCACCATATTAACATTCACAGGATTCATTGGAAATCAACACATGAATCTTAAGTGGAAGAGGGTCATTCATCTCCCACAAACACCTAGAGTAACTAAAAATAACATGATTAGCAAAGTGGTCCACACTATTGTTTCCTTCCCTATAATTATGGGATATGAGGTAATCATTTAAGATGTTAATAATCTCCAAACAATTCACAACAAGCCCTAAGATGGTCCAACAAAGTTTCTAAATGCCCTTCATATAATAAGTGATTTTGAAAGTGTCACCATTGATCCAAACTTTATTGTATCCCACTGATAGCCAACTTGAACCCAATGAAGGTAGCATAAGCTTCAACAAAGTGGTTTTTCTGAATGCCCAAGGGGATGACCATCACTGAAAGAGACCTACCATTATGATCATGAGAAACTCTCCCATATGGAGATCCTATCAATATTGATCTTAACCAAACCAATAGAAGGAACTTTTCACACCAAATTATCTCTAACTTGTTTGAATCTATTGAGATAGATAGAAATATCACAAGGTAGGCACCAATTTTAAGCAATATGCTTCTCAAAGAGAAAAAAAATCACTTTAGGTCCCTAATAAATAATGGACAGTGTTGCAAGCATTTTATCTTTGATATCTAGCCAAATCTTGAAAGCAAGATTGAAAGTAGTGGTCAAAATTTTCTTATCCAATAGAGTAAATTTTTTTTTTTACAAGCATATATAAAATATGTATCTTTCCAACTTTATTTAGAGTCTCCTTCTTATTAAAATATGCAACTTGAATAACTTAAACCTCTCTAATACATCATATTTTTGTTTTAAAGAAATAACACATTTCATTCTATAATAATAATCAATAAGTAACATAAAATACCCTTCACCATTCAGTCCTATTGTTCTTGTAGTTCCACATAGGTTTTTACAAACCAGCTATGAGAGTTTTCAAGTAGCATACTCTTTGTTCTTGAAACTCATGTTTGTTTCCTTTCCCAACTACATTCCCTAGACAAATATTAGCAGGTTTGATAATCCTTGGTAAATCTCTCATAGCCATCACTATATTATCAATGTTGATATGTCACATCCTTTTGTTCCGTAGCCAACTTTCACTATTCCATGCCAAAAATAGTTGATTCCAGTGTTATTCTTCCCATGGTATACATTTGCATTAGTCTAATACCTTCTACAACTAGTCTCTTAGATGTTTATTTTCTAATTTCACATCCAAACCCATGAAATATAAGCTTATATCTTTTACTACATATCTAACTCACACCTATAAAATTATGTCTTAGAGACTTAACATAATAAAAATCACCAATCGTATGCTTACCATCAATTGTAATAGCTTCTTTGCCAAAAATAGGTGCATATTTGTCACTTGCAAACTTTACTAATCCATAATCACGCTTCTATAAGTCAGTAAACTTCTATTTATCACCTATCATATGATTTGAGCATTCAAAGTCAAGGATCCACACTTTAGCCTCAACTTTTGCATGCATTGTTGTCTTCATAAGCACTAATTTCTTGTTACTCTTCATGTCTTTTGAATTACTAGATCCTTCATTATTTTTATCTTCTATAGCCAAGAACAAATATTCCTCAATTAAGTCATCACCATCTGGTTTTTTAGATGAGTAGGTCTCCATTTAACAAAATTTCTTTTAAGGTTTGTCTCTATTATCTATTCCCTTATTATCATTTCGTATGTAATCATTCTTTCTCTCATTGTCATTCCTTATGTAATCATTCTTTTCTTTATTATCACTATTAGATCTCTTTCCATAATCTTTCTTATACATAAAACTAAAAGCATAATAGCCAAATCCTTTATGCAATCTTGAAGAACCTGAAATGCCAAGCAAGTATCCCCCTATGGAAAACAACCAAAAATATGTGTGAATGATATCTTTGTAAAGTTACGAATAAATCTCTCCCTACAAATCCTTTTTCTTTTTTTTCACATCAATATCTCTCTCCCTTTGACATCAATGCAAGAAATCTAAAAAAAATATCAAAGCAATAATGTAAACCTCTATATCTCAAAGCTAACAACTCCTCCTGAGTAGTAGCACCACTCATCAGTGAGAGAATGAATAATGTCTCTGGTAATACATGTCGGACTGATGACAAACTGTATCAATCAAGTCTCTAGCGGAGGGGTGGAAACCCCTAACATGTCTCTCAAATACTCAAATGATTCCTTAGATAGTGGTTTAGTGAATATATCTGCAATCTGTTCTTTAGTGTTAACATAAACCAATTTGACTTCCTTTTCTTCTACCTTGTCCTTCAAAAAGTTATACTTTATTGAAATATGATTAGTCTTAGAGTGAAATACTAGATTCTTAGACATTTCAATAGCTGCACAGTTATCACAGTAGATAACTACCGGTTCACTATAATTTACCTTGATATTCTTCAACATTTGCTTCATCCACAAGACTTGAGTGCAATTAGTTGTTGCTACAACATACTCATCTTCTGCAATAGATAAAGAAATACATGACTGTTTTTTGTTGTTCCATGAAACCAATTTCTTTCCAAGAAAGAAAGCTCCACCAGAAGTGCTCTTCCTGTCATCAATATCACCTACCCAATCTGAGTCAGTATATACACATAAAGTGAAATAATCATTTTTAGAATACCATAAACCATATTCTTTTGTTCCCTGCAAATACCGGAATATCCTCTTTACTGCACATTCATGATTTTCCTTAGGATTACTTTGATATCTTGAAAGAATACTTACTACATTCATAATATCCAGTCTAGTCCGAGTTAGATATAGAAAACCACTAATCATAGACTTATACCTTGTCAGATTTACCGGTGTAGAAGTATGCTTGATAGATATTTTTTAAAAGTCACCATAGGAATACTTACCGGTTTGGAATTATCCATACCAAACTTCTTCAACAATTCCCTTAGATACTTAGTAATAAGACATGTAATAAGACATGTTTGATTGCTCATATTAATGAGAGCTGGTTATGGCATAAGAGGTTGTGTCATGTTAATTTTGATTGTATTATGAAGATCAGTTCAACTAAGGTAGTTAGAGATATACCTAAGATTATGAAGCCTCACAATCTGGTATGTAAGGAATGTCAACTGGGAAAGAAAGTTAGAAGTTCTTTTAAGAGCATACATGATAAATCTAATGTTTTACTTGATTTGATTCACACTGACTTATGTGGTCTAGCAAGGACTATAGCTTTCAAGGTGATAGGTATTTTATGTTGATTCTTGATGATTATTCTAGGATGATGTGGATGACTTTTCTAAGGGAGAAGTCTGAAGAAATTGAGAAATTCAAGATCTTTAAAGCAAAGGTTGAAACTGAAACTGGATTGAAAATCAAATGTCTAAGATCAGATCATGGCGGTGAGTTCACTTCTCATGAATTTAGCAGTTATTGTGAGACAAATGGAATCAGGAGATAGTTATCTGCACCTCGGACTCCTCAGCAGAATGGAGTAGTGGAAAGATGGAAGCCAAATCAGACTCCTATGCAGCAAGACCTATGAAAATGGAAGCCAAATTCCCTCATATCTACTAGAGAGAAGCAGTGAGTACAACACTCTACACATTCAATAGAGTCCACATTAAAGGTGAAACCGGTAAGACCCCTTATGAATTATGGTTTGGACATACACTTACTATTAAGTATTTCAGAATTTTTTGAAGTAAATGCTATATCAAAAGAGATGATTCAATTAGAAAGTTTGATCCTAGATGTGATGAAAGAATATTTCTTGGTTATTCAATTCAAAGCAAAGCATATACATGTTATAACAAAAGATTACAGAAAATTGTGGAAAATGCTAATGTGAAAGTGGATGAGTAGTATAGAAATCATTCTATATCATATGATAGGGAACTAACAGTGGAAATAATCATAACTGAACCGACAATGCCTCAACCGGTATAGAAAACTGTGATAGTTACACCGACACAATCAGAAAATTCAACTATGACTAATGATCAGAGTGGTGAACCTCAAGTTCAGAAGACACCAAGGCATGTAAGATTAAATCATTCTGAAGATAAAATTATTGGAGATAGGAACAAGGGAGTTATGACAAGAAGAAAACTAGAAAATGAAGAGCTATGTCTTATTTCTCAAGTTGAACCGAAAACTATTATTGAAGCTTGTAAGGATAAATATTGATTAAAGGCTATGAAAGATAAATTAGATCAAATAGAGAAAAATGAGACTTTTTCTTTAGTTCCCCAACCTAAAAATAAGAATGTTAATGCAACTAAATGGGTCTTTAGGAATAAACTGAATGAGATTGGTCAAGTTGTAACAAACAAGGCTAGATTGGTTTGTAAATGATATTCTCAAATAGAAGGAATTGATTATGGTAAGACATTTGCACCTGTAGCTAGAATTGAAGTTGTTAGACTATTTCTTGCCTATGCAACTTATAAGAACTATAAGGTTTATCAAATGGATGTTAAATATGCATTTTTTAATGGAGAACTTCAAGAAGATGTATACATTGAGCAACCTGATAGATTTTCACTGACAGATAATAAAAATATGGTTTGCATATTGAAGAAATATTTATATGGATTGAAACAAGATCCTAGAGCTTGGTATGCAAGGTTGAATAAATATCTTTTGAAGCTTGGTTTTACTAAACGTAGTGCTGATAGTAACTTATATTATAAAATCACTGATAATGATATTCTGATTATTGAAGTATTTGTTGATGATATCATTTTTGGAGGAAAAGATAAATTGTGCATGGAATTTGCTACCAATATGAAGAATGAATTTTAAATGTCCATGATTGGTGAGATGAGATTTTTCTTAGGTTTACAGATTACTCAAAATGACAAAGGCATTTTTATCTGTCAAACTAAGTATCTAAGGGAATTGTTGAAGAAGTTTGGTATGGATAATTTCAAACCGGTAAGTACTTCTATGGTGACAAGTGAGAAATTATCTATCAAGGATACTTCTACACTAGTAAATATGACAAGGTATAAGTCTATGATTGGTGGTTTTTTATATATAACTTAGACTAGAGCAAATATTATGAATGCAATAAGTATTGTTTCAAGATATCAAAATAATCCTAAAAAAAAACATCAATGTGCAGTAAAGAGAATATTTCGTTATTTGCAAGGAACAACAGAATATGGTTGATGGTATTTTAAAAATGATGATTTCACTTTATGTGCATATATTGACTCAGATTGGGTAGGTGATAGTGATGACACAAAGAGCGCTTCTGGTGGAGCTTTCTTTCTTGGAAAGAAACTAGTTTCATGGATCAGCAAAAAATAGTCATGCATTTCTTTATCTACTGTAGAAGTTGAGTATGTTGCAGAAGCAAATAATTGCACTCAAGTCTTGTGGATGAAGAAAATGTTGAAGGATATTAGAGTAAATTGTAGTGAACCAGTAGTTATCTACTATGATAACTCTGCAGCTATTGACATGTCTAAGAATCCGCTATTTCACTCTAAAAATAAGTATATTTCAATAAAGTATAACTTTTTGGAGGACAAGGTAGAAGAAAAGGAAGTCAAATTATTTTATGTGAACACTAAAGAACAGATTGCAGATATATTCACTAAACCACTATCTAAGGAATCATTTGAGTATTTGAGAGATGGGTTAGGGGTTTCTACCCCATCAACAAAGACTCGATTGGTGCAGTTTGTCATGAGTCCGACATGCATTACCAGTGACACTATTCATTCTAGCACTGATGAGTGGTGCTACTACTTAGGGGGAGTATTCAATTTTGAGATATAGAGGTTAACATTATTGCTTTGATATTTTTGTCAGATTTCTACAATTGATGTCAAAGGAGGAGAGATATTGATGTGAAAATAAAGAAAAAGGAGTTGTATACACTAGGGGGAGAGAATTCTTCAGAACTTTATAGAGATATCATTCACGCAGATTTTTGGTTGTCTTCCATAGGGGAGAATTGTTTAGAACTTCTTGGTAGTTAGATGTTTTTCACATCTAGTGTTGCCATCAATGCCAAGGGGGAGATTGTTGGCATTATGGATGAATTGATTATGTGTTACATTGATGTTTTGTCATTGATGTCAACACTAGTTGTTATGGATGGTTGCTGACAGAGAGGTTTTGGTTACCCACAGATAGGTTTTGGTTACTGGTAGAAGATCTAGTGTTACCGACAGAAGAGATTATCTATTGGACACTTTCAGCATGTTAGGATCAGTGAAGTATGTTTGATTTCATGTGTTATATGCTCCATGAGCATGTTTTGGTCAGTTGGTATTGGCTTGATATTGGATACTACCATACATTCTGGTAAACCCTTACCAGCACTGGTTTAAGGCTCTACCGGCAGACCTTTCACTGAGGAATCTAGACAAGATGCATAATTGGTATTCGTGCAACTTCTTTATGGATTTCAGGATGCTAAAGATGTTCTTTGATTGTGCTTCAACTACTTGAAGACATTGCTTTGGCATGGTGGACACAGAATATGTCTGGTACCTATCTAGGTAATGGACTAGTATCATGCTAATGTGTACTCTACATGTTACCGTGATGTTTTATGACTTTTTAATTGTTGTTTTGGTATTAAGATGACATGGCATATCATTGTAATATGGATTTATGTAATGATCTTATTGTAATATCTTTTAGGTGGCCAACCTAATTGGTTTAGGCCTTAGGGTTTGTATAAATAAGAGGTAGAAACTCTTTGTAGCATATCATGCTTAGGAAAAGGTCATGGCTAAGGAATGTAATGTGGGAATATTGTAATATCATTCAAGAGGAGGAGTTGGTCAATCATTGGTAATTGAATTGAGTTCAAAAGAGGATTTAGTCCTCCAGCATTAAGCTTAACCGGGTCTGTAATTAGGCATGATAGATGCTATTATTGGCAGTTCACTCTATTAGATTGTTGTCCATTTATCTTGAGATGGTTGTAGCCTCTCTATAGTCAGTGAGACTCTTTTGTAATGAGTAGTATGCTCTAGGCAGTGTGCCTTCCTGCAAGTGCAAGCCCCTCATTATAACACATACTTTCTACAGAAGTATCATCTAACTATGGGTAGGCTTCCCACCGTGGTTTTTCACTTTTCGAGTTTTCCACGTACAAATCATGGTGTTATGTGGTATGGTTTCTTTGCATTGATTATCTATTTAATTATTAAGTTGTATTATTTACCGGTATCTATTCCTACTAGCATCTGTATGTGCTTTACCGATACTTGATCTATTTAAAGGTTATTAAGTGTATTAAATGTTATAATCTGTTAACAGCTGATTCACACCCCCCCTCTCAGTTGTTAACAAACGATAGTCATTTGTATCATGTCCCAATATCAGATATGTGAGGTTTGGCATTAGTTGTATCTGATTGTATCTATCATTATTTATTTTTGGCATCTATGTAATATTTGGTATCGATATCTTGGAGATAGGAGTTGTTGTTCTTGGATTTTTGTGCTTATGGGTCCATGTCTATGGGTTTGATAGACCCTTGTTCTATTCATGTAATTAAGGTGTATGCATCGGTAAATAAAATGTGTAAAGGAAGC
Source organism: Cryptomeria japonica (assembly GCF_030272615.1). Taxonomy (NCBI): domain Eukaryota; kingdom Viridiplantae; phylum Streptophyta; class Pinopsida; order Cupressales; family Cupressaceae; genus Cryptomeria; species Cryptomeria japonica. The sequence continues at coordinate 46,348,458 of NC_081411.1, read as the reverse complement.
ATGTAGGAGACCATGTCAAGGCTGACTTTGTTATCAAGTTTTTAGTTAATGCTTTATTGGATAACGTGTTGATCCAACCAACATATTATTTTGTAAACTTTTATGAATATATATTTGTATGTATTTAGCATATGTAAGGTGTGTATGAAGTGGTGGATGCGAGTTTAGCATGTGTATTATTTTGCAGAGGCAAAGAAGTGTGAGTTGTAGATAGGAAAGTAGTTCCAACAAGAGTTGCAATAATCCTTTACCGAATGTGCTACGAGTCATTTAGCAGAGTAGTGTGGTAACCCCTTACCGGATTTGTTGTTGGTGATTGTTGATAGTGGAACAATGATCCTTTACCAAATCCATTGTGAGTTTTGTAAGTTGTTATTTGAGCTTAATCTGGAACTAACTTCATGCATTAGCATATGCAATTTTCCTTAGTTCAACTATTTTCTATTGTAGTGAGCATTTTGGCAATGAGTTTCTTTTATAATCTAGCTTGAGCCATCTAGCAGTGAGCCACACCACTTTGTAGTCACCATATAACTAGTTATATTATCTTGAGAGCCAACACTCTTTGTGTTTTTTTCCATTTGGGTTTTCCACGTATAAACTTCGGTGTTCCATTTGTGGTTGTGTTAATTAATTATTTTGTATTTGTTATTTTATGTTGATGCACTTAATTGATGAAATTGGTATATCAATGAAAGTTTAAGAATTTGTGGGAATACTGATTCATCCCTCCTCTCAATATTCTAGTCCATTCAACTAACTCAACAATATGTCCATTGCCTTAGAGGATGACACCTTAGATGATGCAGATGGATATCACATTGGTAATAGGAAGCAATACATGTCCAAGAAGAAAGCTAAAAAATGTCCCTCTCTTTCTTGGTCTAAGGGTTTTGAGACTATGGGGGATACGATTGAGCTTGTTTCTCCCATTAGGCCTAGCACATTTCACGATTTTTCAAGGACTTCTAAAAAGGAGAAAACACTTGGGTTGAACCTCAATCCTAAGATTGGGGAACCCTTGAACTGCTGCAAAGGTAAGATGGACTCTTTTGTTGACAAATCTAAAAGAGGTGAGAGTTGGTGTGGGAGGAAGTGCTAACATGGATAATGAGACTTTCTTGTTTGATAAAAATTGTAGAGTAAGGGATGGTAGCACATGGATTTCTGGATCCTTAGAAGGATGGATTATAGGTTGGCCTTGATTCCCATTACAGTGTTGAAGAGGTGATCTATGGGGAGAATCCCCCGAATAACTTTTAGGATGTCAGGATGGTGCTTTCAAAGGCTATTGATGGTCAGGCCAACATGGCTAATTTGGTGGTCTATTAGATTATGAATATCAGAAACAATATTTTCCCTCTTTTTGACAAGGTGGAGAATCTTTTGTTGATGGGGAATAGGGCTATAGATAATAATGAATATAAGAAAATGTTAGCTCTAATTAAAACAACTAATAATGAGTCAAATCAAGATAAAAGAATTAGTTCTCTAGAAAGTTTTGTGGCCAACATTAATAATAATCTTGAAACTAGGGTTAAGGCTAGCAAGAAGTTTTTTTAGATGAATACGAGTGGTCTCTATATGTTAAATGAAATTGTCCAAACCCTAGGGATGGGGAAAAAAAGATAAAAGAGAAATGTTCTGATGCTAATTGTGTGAAAGTGAAGAATGTCAATCTTGTTTGTGGCTCTCGGAACTAGGTTCCGTCCAAGGTGTAGGGGCCCCTCTCTAGAACCTATAGGAAATCTAAGGCTAATGATGTTTCAACCCAAACGATTAAACATGTCATGGATTTGCATTATCCAATCATACAAAAGGATAGGGAGGTTGCCAAGATTCTGAAAGAGCTTCTATTGGTCAGTTCAATCTAATGTCTTGTTTTGCATGTTTGTTGTTTTATATTTTGCAATTGTTGCTAGTGTGCTACTTGTTTGTTTACCTTCAGTCATTGCAAACAATTTTGGGACCCCTTCAAAACATGTTTTACCTCATCAAAAGAAAATTGTGACCATTGAACTAAACTAATGTGATGGGATCGATAGATTTATATATTACTACTAATATATTTCACAAAAATAGAAGTTAATGCATACAAGTACACTTCTATCCTCAAAATATATCAAACTTTTATCAATAATAATGTTGTATTAAAAGCTAAATCTCTAGTTTTCTAATGCTCATCGTACAATGTTCTTATAATCTTATCATATCTTCTTCCAACTTTAAGTCTTAATTGTCGCTCAATTGTTATTATCTAAGTACATAATAATTGTTCTTAGTGGTATTGAGGTTAATAAGACTTCATAAACATGGTTATTGTAAACTACAAATAATTTATCAAGAATTAACATGATAAATTGGAATGCCCTACATTAAATTTTGTCAAAACAATGAATCTCTTCTTGTCCAATAACTACGAAAAATGAACCAATCAATCCGTATTAAATCTATTACTTATTTCTAAAGTTGACTCTCGATAAACATTGGACAAAATCAAATCTAAAAATCTGTTATAAATCACAAACATAGATTATGGTAACCTTCTTCTTTTATTTTTTTAAATCTACAGAAATAACTATATCTTTTTATTTATTGAAATATAATAATATTAACCATATTGAATATAGCATGTCACATTTTCATATAGAATAATTGGCATATTATAATCCAACGTTCAAAATAAATTCATAGCTCTGCCCGGAAGCTTGGTCGATAATTACCATGTTCAAATTCAAGCAGGATGCCTATATTAAAATGTTAAAACCAAGGAAAAGAATATATTTACCCTCGCAAAAAACCAAACGAAATACTTTGCATCTCCTATTACTCGATAGTAACAAGAAATAAATTGTCTTTTGGGAAGTCCGGAGACACCATTCCTGGACTATAAGTAATAATAATAATAACATCACTATAACATATTGTCACAGAATAGATTACGTTACGATATCATGGCGAAGAGCTGTTGTTATTGGTCATTGCGTCTTCCGCTTTTGCTTCTGGTAATATCCGTTATTCGTCTGTTTAATACTTACACTAGTAAAAACTAAATTCTGAAATACTTACTAGTTTGGAATTTGTTTCTTTATTAGAAGTACCCATGTTATATGACTACCCCGGGCATTGCGGATTTTGGAGCAGTCATTACGAAGGGGCGTGCTTTTTTCCGGGTGATAGTCTGATTTGTGAGGCGGCCTGCATAAATTATGATAATGCCCTTACTGGAAACTGCAAGTGGACTCCAAAGCTAACGGCGTGTATCTGTTTTAATGCCTGCTAGAATAGCAATGCATCTGTTGTAATTAATGTTATAATAGCTGTAATTGGAGAAGGCGTATCCCATAAGACTACTCTTGAAATTTATGTTTATGATTGAGGTAACAATTAGGGATCGACTTAATCCTTTAATACAAAAAGAACAAGAAGTGTGATTAGTAAATAGATTTATTTATTTTAATATCTCATCAAAGTTTTGACGTAACTGTAGTTCTTGGTTGGCAAACATGGCTTTGCTAAGATTTGTGTCTTCTTTTTAGAATTTAGCTTTCCTTATGTTATAATGTACCCTTACCATAGGAAACATTATTTTCTTCTATATTTATTGTGACTTTTTTTTGTGTGTCTTTTCTTTGTATGGCTTCATATAACTTCAACCTTCTAGTAGTTCAAGCTAGTGTTGATGTTTTGGTGGCTCTGCAAAATGGTTCCATGGAACAAGTGTTTTCTAATTTTTGTACAATTTGTTTTTCATGAGGTACCTTTTTTGACTCCCCAATTAATGTGCTTTCATCTATTATTGAGTTTGATTATGCTTGTAAATGGCTAGAGATTTTTCTTTGTTGGTGTAATTTTTTTATAAACTACCCTTAAAGGAAAGCACATACATTTGGTCAACATGCAATGGACTCCATATGGGTATTTGACTTGTTTCCATTTAATATCTAATGAAAGGTTTCTTTTCTTTATTTGCTAAGGCTAGCCATGTTGAGACTCCATTTAGGCATGTTGGACTTCGTATTTTTTGTTGTTTTCAGTTATCTTTGAACCTTAGTCATAGTATTTTCTATTTTCAATGAGGCATATCTCTATTCTCTGGTTTTGTTAAAGTTTCCAAGTTTACTCCTTCCATGTTGCAACTTGGTACATTCTGTGAGGAGGGTTACTTGCATTAAACTTGGTAGATTCTATAGAACCCATCTCCAAAGAAGTGTTTGTGTTGGAATTGACTTGGCCAAGGATCCAAAAGAACTTATAGATATTTATATTTATAACCATCATCACACTCAACATGTGATTTGTCTCATCTTTCCCCATACTTGCTTATGATATTAGTCTACAATGCATAAAATTAAGGATTTCCTTTTGGTAGCTCCTTGTGTCTAATCAACTTATAAATCAATTGGATAATTTTTAATGTTTGATATTTGATTTGCTATAAGTTGCCAAATTTGTAATTTCAAGTTTTGCATTCTAAATTATCCTATTTATTATAAATTGTAATGAAAATGATTGAAATCATCTAGGGCTCCCTTGACCTTGGTGTATCCATGGATATCTAAGTTATTTTTGGAAATTATTGCTTATTTATAAGGTGACATTTGCAACCATGTGTTTGATGTAATTAGGTAATCTTTGAAGAGTTTTTCAAACTAGTTCATAACTTTTTTAAGAAATCCTTTCACTCTAATATATAGAATTCCATTTCTCGTGTATTTCTTTTTAAAATATTCGTAGACATTATCTTTTTTAAATGGAAAATTTAGGAAAGAATTCAAATTATTAACATCACCATTCTTATTATGTGAAAATACAAGATGCTATGTTCAAGATGGATATTATTACTATGCTTCAAAAAAGGGATAGACATATTTTAGTAGATTTAAAAAATTAAAAGCATGATATTTCATAGTCTATATTTTTAATTCATTATAGATTTTTGAATTTAATTATGTGCAACTTTTATCATAGTCAAATCTAATGTAGACACATAAATTTATTAAAATCTTTACCATGTAAAATCGCAAAAAATGTTTACCATGTAAAAACGTGGCACATAATTCATAATGTAAATTGGTATGCATGAGCATGATACATTACAGTTTAAAATGCAAATTTCCGTCATATTATGTTGTAGAGTACGTTATAATAAATACAAATTTCCTTGCCTAATCGCAAGGCAAATAAAACATTTTTAAAGAATGCTTAGGTATAGAATGTTAAACCCAGACAAGGCATGCGAATAGTTTATAATAATGCTTCAAATAAATGTCAATAGACAATGGTTACAAGATTTGCACACATATGAAAGTGTTGACAAAATTTAAAAAAAAGCACTCAACAAACATAGTTATTTCATGCATAATATAAACATTCAAATGCATAGATTAATCATTGAACTTGTTTCCTGCAAATTTAAAGAAACTACTTCTATAAAAAAGAAACAAAATCTACTGAAAGGACAAGGCATGTCCTACTGAGCATGTCAATATATATGGATGAAAAAAAAAAAATCAATTTCAAAAGTTCAACTATGAGCCAAATGTTGGGTATATGAAGCCCAACAGTCACATGGTTGTTTGTCTTCCCCAGAAGACTCTTCATTTCATATTTGATATGTTTATATAAAAGATTGTGTGCAGCCCATACATGATGTACTATGTAATTGGATATTGGTTAATAAGAATTCTCCCTGCATTTTGGTGGACGTAGCCACTTAGTGGTGAACCACGTTAATATTGTGTCTCAAGTTCTTTGTTGTGTCTATTATTCTTTCTGCTATTTTCTGTTCATTATTATGTGTTTTCTCTGCTTGTTTTTAAACTAACAATTTGTATCAGAGCTATGGTGAAATGTTGAGCAAAGATGGGATCCGATTGGATAGTTGATCCTTGATATGGGTGCCCTTACTTTGTGTTGGATCCTGGAGTTGGGTGTTTTTATGTTATCAATAAATAGGCTGAAGTTTCAGATGATGAGGCTGAATCAGATGATGAAGCCGAATCAGTCATCAAAAAATTTCTTGGCAGTCTAGACTCGGTAGAGAGTGATGTCCAAGTGGAGGATGAAACCAAACATCATTGGTGGAATGGCTGGAAAAAGGAGGAGACTTTGGCTGAAGAAGAAGAAGAGGGTTTGTTGTATTCGCTGTTTCAAGAAGAGACTAGTTTGTTTCCCTTCCAAGATGAGGAGGATGTCTCCTGGGGTGAGGAGGATGTAGTCTCAAATCTAGCAAATGAGGATGACCCTGAAAAAGAATAGGCAGATTGCAGAAGTGATGATTTATTGTTGTAGGTTGAAGCAGTGGAGGCAGAGTGGAATGCATTGATTGCAGGTATTGCACAAGTTTCTACACAAAATACAACAAATTCATTCAGTGAGGCAACCGTGAGAATTGGGAGTGATGTTTGTAGGCTATTCACACATGTACAAGAGTTTTATATTTGGGTATTAAACTCTGGTAATGGTGATCTTCTAGATATTTTATTACGGGGGAGCACAAGAGCAAGAGATTTTGATGGAGGAGTGTATTATGCATTTGTAGACAATGGCGTTCCTAATTATGGATGACTGGATGAAGTAGTTAGAGAATATGTTTTTAACTCCAATCTAACTTGTAGAAGATTAATTCGCACTGTTCATGAATAGAGTTTGCCAATATTAAAATCTTCTCAAGAGCTAGTTCTAGTATGAGCCTTGGAATGGAGATGCAGGGAATGTTACAAGCTATGCCAGTTGGACTTCATGGGGGAGATTGCTGGGTATATGAAGCCCAGTAGTCACATGGTTGTTTGTCTCCCCCAGAAGACTCTTCATTTCATATTTGATATGTTTATATAAATGGTTGTGTGCAGCCCATACATGATGTATAGTGTAATTGGATATTGGTTAATAAGAATTCTCCCTGCTTTCTGGTGGATGTAGCCAGTTAGTGGTGAACCACGTTAATATTGTGTCTCAAGTTCTTTGTTGTGTCTATTATTCTTTCTGCTATTTTTTGTTCATTATTATGTGTTTTCTCTGCTCGTTTTTAAACTAACACCAAAGACTCAAGAATATAAATCCAACATCATGTAATAAAGCATTCTCTAACAAGAAAAAAATGAAGAACAATACAAAATAAACAAAACAAAATGTATTCATAAACTATCTAACTTCATTGTTTCTCTATCAACCAAGATCTTGTTTTGCTCTTAGATTTTTAAGGAATGTGCACAAAACACTCTTGAAGAACAAGATAGCTTGATTGATGCAAAATGATGAATGATTCACAAAGTATGCAAAAGAAACAAAATAGCATTATGACCTCCAAATTGCAAGAAGCAAGAGAGACTCAATGTGAGAGGGGCAAATGAATTTATAGGCGTACTCATGGAAAAATATCATTTTGGGAGAAATGTGGGATTAAAGAAGGTAGATAGAAAGGATATATCTCACATCCTGAAAGTGGATGTGATTGATGGGGGTGGAAGGGACAAATAGATATGCAAGATAGATTAGAAAATGAAGATAACGAAATAACGATAGAATGCATATTATTTAATGGATTCAATTATTTCATTGAGAATAACATGATATATTATTTAATTGATTAATGAAATAATATTATGAATATTAATAAATCTTAATATTATATGGTATGGATCCGCTTGATAATGATTAAAAAATTTGAGATTTGATAAGAGGATACTTTAATGCAAATTTTCATGTGTCTTCATCTAGAAATAATATATAGATTTAATAATGATTGATCAATCAATTTTCTTAGTTATTGTAAATGAAGAAACTCTTTATGTTGACAAAATTTAGCATAGCAGATTATACATTATTATGTTAATTGTTCATAATTTATTTTTTGTTTAGAATGACCATATATATTTGGTAGTATAAACCTAAATAGAATGAAGATCAACTATTTATTAATAGAGAATAAAATGTGATTGATGAAGACTTAAAGATAGAATAAGATTCGATAAGATTATTAGAACCTTGTAGGATGACAATTATAAAACTAGAGTTTTGGCTTCTAAGACAATATTATTATCAAGCAACATGTTATATTTTTGAATATTGAAGTCTACTTGGATGCAGTAACTTTTACTTTTTAAATGAATGATATTTGTATTAGTGCATTAATCTATTGAATTCACCCCATTACTTTAATTTGAAGCTAAAAAAAGTTATTACCCTATTCCCTAAGCTTTGGTAATAAGAATAGGTAAAGTAGGTGTGTTTCCATATTTTGTTAGATTCACCTTGTTATTAAAATCATTATAAGCTTGAAATTGATACAACAACATTCATGGTCAAAGCAGTAGTCATCATCAACAAAAAAATATGTGGTTTAATTATTTTGTGGTTTTTACTAAATAATGTAATAGGACAAGCATTTCTACCATAGCTTATATCACGTATCAATTATATACCATCCTACTTTTGCACTTAGTTTCCTTATGTATACACTTATTGCAAGTGTATCATTGACCATTAAATGATTGGGATTTTATCTAACTTCTACATTCTCTAGTTCTATGTCCAAATTTACTAGAAAAAAATAGTTACCATTAAAGGTTGACGAATACCTAGTCTGAGTAGGAGTCCTATCAATATTCTTGTTCTCGACTATAGTGAAACCTTGTCGATCTTTGTTAGAGTCCTTCAATTCATCATTGACCTTTTCCTTTACTATTTTCTCCTTACTAAAATTATTAAAATTTTTATCTTTTTCATCTTTGTTTTTTTTTCTCAGCACTAAGAATCACATCAAGCACTTCTCTGCCACCTTTGAGCTTTAGTAGACCTTTTTAAATTTGTTCTTTTATAGCTTTCAACTCTTTCTTCAACATATCCACTTCTTCCTTAAGTTTGATGCATTCTCCATATTTTTCATATTGCTTTGTTTCAAGATCATGATTAACTTTTCTCCCTTTATCAAGTAGCTTTCTCAAATAGGTGATCTTATCCTCTTGTTTCTTGCATTTCTTTCTACTTTCATCAAGATTTTCTAAAGAATGTGTCAATTCTACATCCATATCTACCATAGCATCAATGTCCCATTCATTTTATCTTGAACCATCCAAATCAAAATCAAACATAGATCTAATTGAGTTGTTAAGTTATTACTTCAGTGCCCTTTCTCTAATACCAATTGGTGAACACCATCTAATTTTGAGAAGAGGTTTGAATCATCAAAAACAAAAACTTAAACTAAATTAATATTTTTACTTATCATTCATTCCATATACTTTATGTAGTAATGTAAATAACAAAAAATACAAAGCCAACCATCCAAGAAATTAGAATACAAAGATTTTTATGTGGAAAGGCCAAATTGGGAATAACCATGGTGAGAAATATCTCACTATATGAATAATATAGTTACAATGTTTAGGCCAGAGATAAAGAAGCTCACTCTCCATGAGTTTATTTGGAAAGCTAAGGCACACAACCTTAGGGAAAGATATAAAAGATACTTGCAAACACTAAATACCTCTTCTACAAGAAAAGATACAATACTTTTGAGAAATTGCAACCCATTCCAACTCATTTTTATTCTAGTTTATAGATAAATTGCAAATTTTAATCCAATTGATTACTCTAAAATAATTTTGTATCCTAGCTCCAATAAGATCCTCATGCTTCATTGGTCCATACTATCCTAGAAAGTATACCTATCAAACTATTTGAAATGTACACAAGAATTTTTATTTCATTTTCATTAGGGCCTAAACAATTGATGTAATTCCTAGAAAATATAAATGTCCTCCCAATCAGTGTAACCATTACATGATATGCTCAGTATAAATTCATTGATAAAACTCTTATAAACTTTCAAAAAAAAAAACAAAAAAAACAAACAATTTGTATGACCTTTTCAACATACATTCATATGATAAAATGAATATTTTAAAGTAGGGTATGAACATCCATAAAAATTCATAATGTGTAGACATACACACAAAATATAAAAATATTGATAGGTTTTTTGTTGGAAACTTGAGATGTGTTGTGTTTTGTTGTCATTGATGTTGAAATTTCCTAATGAGATTCAATATGTAGGAAAGGGTATTTATGAATATATAGGAAAGATTATGTATGATCAATATGTAGGAAATAGCATTTAATGAGTTGATATGTTGTGTGTTAATGATGTTGAGTAAGTATGAGGTGTTTGTGAAAGAATATAGTTGAGGAAGATTCAATATGTAGGAAAGGGTATTTAATGGCCTAGTGTAAGAATGTTTTTTTCTTCCTTAACTTTGTGGAGATTATGGTTTATGGTTATGGATATAGTGTTTGTGTTTTGTGTATGTTGCACAATCAAGTTAGAAATTCCTTTGTTGCTCATATGGTAGAGTTATTTATTATTTTGTTTGATAGTGAGGTTGTCTACTAGAACAAGTCTCAATAATGATTGGGGTTCTCTAGTTGGTGGATTCATTTTTGGGGCTTGAAGAATATATTCATTTGGTATATGTAGTGTTCTAGTTCAGTTTTAGGGTTTTGGTATGACTGGAAAGTGAAGTTATGTTGTTCTAGGGTTTGACATGTTGAGTTGTGTTAAGTTCTAGCTAGTCCAGTTGGCTTATCTTAATTAAATCATATTATTTTGGTTTCGATTTTCTTTGGAAGATGATTTTTGATATTTTTATGGGTCTCACTATGGCATGTGTAGATCCACATTGTGTAATTTTCATTGGAAGATGTTTTGGGGTCGAATGATTAATGTGCTTTATTATTCATCTACACATTTCATTTGATGCCAACTTCAAAGGATGAGTTATCATGTGCAATTTATTGGATTAGAATTAGAAGGATATATTATGATGTGTCTGGGTCCTCTTTATCTCCTCTAGTTGACTGCAATAGTTGTTATAGGTTTTGATGGTCAAATTTATATAATACTATATATTTTGTATGTGGCTGACCTAGTCGAGAGTTTTAATGAATAATCTTCTATATAAGGGATCATGGATGTATAAGTTAACATATGGAATGATGTCAAGTGGATTTGAATGATGTTCAAGAAGATTTAATATATAAGAAGTTCAAAATTTAGTTGTAAAGAGCTTTGATGATATTATCCTTAATATGATAGGGTTATAAGATAGTGATTAATGTCAAATGTGTTTTCCATGATATTAGTCGCTTGACACAATAGTTCAAGGATAATTTCATCATCAAGCGATATTGTTAATTTAAATTCATCTATTCCCTATACATGTTGGAAGACAATAAATTCCTCTCTAGTAATTTGTGCAATTATTTGTATCTTTCCCTAAGACAATATGTCTCAGACGTGAAAGTTATTTCTATCTTGCATTAAGGTTGTGCATGATAGCTTGCATGTCCTATCAAGTACAATGTGATCCTAAAATATAGTAATAAATTATATCCATATTGTGACTATGATTCTCACCATATGGTTTTACTCTATTTAGGTTTTCCATGTATATCTATTGTTTATGTGTTCATTGTGTTGTGTGCCTTTATGTCTCACATTTGCAAAATTAATTTAATTATGGTTTGAAGTTTAAGGATAAAAAAGTAAGTATTTTAAGGTTTATACTAATTCACACAGTCGCACATCTCAGTCATGTTGTATGTTCAACAATTGGTCACAGAGCTTTGTTACACTTCAGAAGCTTAAGCACTTCAAGAAGATCCAAAATGGCACTTCAAGTCAATTATAAGGCACTAAAGTTTGATGGCATAAATTATGTATATTGGAAAGAAAGGATGGAGTTTGACTTAGCAGCCATGCCAACTAAAATATGAGAAATTAATAAGAGTAGTTATATTGTACCTCAGAATGGTCCTACAACTTCAGATGAGATCATGGCATATGAGAAGAATGCAATGGTTATAGTTAGAATTGTCAATTGTTTGAGTGATAATTATTTGGAAAAGTTGTGAGTTTCAACTATACTAAAAAAGTATAGGACAAGCTAAATAGTGTGTATGAGAGTGAGTTAAAGAAAAATAAATCCAGGATTACAAATCTAAAGAACATGTTTGATAATATAGGAATATCTACATTAAGTAAATGAAGTTGTGAGTGCAATTAGGAATATTCGAGGTAAGTTAGAATAAAGTGAAGTTGTGAGGAAGGTGATGTTAACACTAAATTAAAGCTACAAGTCTGATAAGTATGACATTGAAGAAAGCAATGACATGGACAACTGTGTCATGGATAAGATCTATGGTTTTGTCTATTATTTTGAGATTGTTGAACTAGAAGAAATCAAAAAGGAAAGGAAAGAAGTGGAATTTAAATCTACAAAGAATATTAAAGATGAACTTGAATCAAGAAATGACATGGATGAGATTGAAGAAAATTTGGTGAGAAGACTAAAAAAAGGATTTGGAAAATATAAAGGTACGTTACCCTTTAAATATTTCAATTATGAAAGAAATGGCTATTATGGTTTTAGATTTATGTATAGGAAAGATTACAGAAAGAGATCTAATGATGATAATAAAGGAAAGATCATTACAAAAGTAGTGATAAAAATAATATAATAGATGATAGGGACAAACCTATAAAGATTTTTTTCTCAATGGAGACCTACTCATCTGAAAAACAAGATGGTGATGACTCAATTGAAGAATATTTGTTCTTGGCTATAGAAGAGAAAAATAATGAAGGATTAGGTAAATCAAAAGACATGAAGAATAGTGAGAAATCAATGATTATGAAGACAACAATGTATACAAAATTTGAGACTAAAGTGTGGATCATTGACTCTAAATGCTCAAATCATATGATAGGTGATAAAGGAAAGTTTATTGACTTAGACAAGCATTATTGTGGATCGGTAAAGTTTATAGGTGACAAAACTACACCTATTTGTCATAAAGAAACTATTACAATTGATGGTAAGCATAAGATAGGTGATGTTATTATGTTAAGGATCTGAGACATAATTTGTTAAGTGTGACTTAGATATGTAGTAAAGGTTACAAGCTTATATTTCATGGGTCAAAATGTGAAATCAAAAAGGAAAGATCTAAGAGATTACATGCACATGCAATTAGCACTAACATAAATGTATACTATGCGAAGGATAATGGTGGAAGAAACTATTTGTTGGCATATATTACAAAATGTTGGATATGGCACAAAAGGATGAAACATATCAAATTTGATAATATTGTGAATATTAATTCCAATCATGTTGTGAGATATTTGCCAAGGATTATAAAACCTACAAATATTTATCTATGGAACATCAATTGGGAAAGTAAACAAATAACAGATTCAAGAACAAAGAGTACGCTAATTCAAAAGTCTTAGAGCTAATTTGTATAAACCTATGTGGACCTACAATAAAAATATGACTAAATAGTGAAGGCTATTTTATGTTACTTATTGATTATTATTCTAGAATGACACATGGGTTACTTTCTTTAAAGAAAAATATGATGCATTAGAGAGTTTCAAGGTATTCAAGTTGATAGTTCTGATACTTAATATAAGTACAGATCCAATAGCCAACAAGATGAGAGGGGGGGGTGAATCATCCAAACTTAATCATCTATAAAAACATCAGATTCAACCTCGGTAACATATATATCAGTCACATAACCAAAAACTATCAAACATGCAAACTCAAAAGCATATGAACAATATAAACCTCATAACACCAGATTTAACATGGAAACCCAAATAGGGAAAAACCACTGTGGGATTTCGGACCCACTAAGAAATATACTCTTCTAGAGTATGCTCGGTTAAAAGTAAATCCTGTTAAAGATTACCAACACATTGCTAGATGTGACCCAGTTAAGGGATTTCCCTCAGATCTATTGGGATCTTCACTTTGTTAGAAGTGACCATGTCAAAGGATTTCAAACACTCAATCAGAATGTCACCTTGTTAGAGGATTCACATATAAGACTATTAAGTCCACTCGGTTAAGAGATTTCCTGTCACTTTCACAAAATAACAGTAATGAAAATCTATCTACAACTTCACATCTAAAATGTTAAAGAAGATTCCTATTTGTTCAATACAATCTAGACATAGAACTAATCTTGTCTATCTGTTGGGCATCAATACTCTGTCATACTAACAAGTCTTCAAGCTTCTATGCTCGGTAATCACTATGTACCATCCCTGTGCATACACTTGCCCGCATACATTGCTTATCAACAGTTTCCTATTTATAAACAATCTTCTAACTGCTTAATCTCCTTGATCACATTTCCCATGATCAATCATAGCCATCAGATCTTTAATCTTGTCTAGGTTCATTGTATCTTTCGATCTGAAAATGTTTTATCCCACCTTGGAACTTGCACATTCACCTTGGAACTTGTGTTAGGGTAATGCAGTTCAATCTGAGTTGTAGATCTTCATGCCGACTTTCCATTGCCTTAGATTCATTAACATAATTCTTCCATGGCTTACCAATCAATGATCCACTCTAGCTCATCAGCTTCTTTCATTAAATATCACATGTAAACATTTAATGCATTCTTTTATAGCTCAGTTACAACTCAGTGAATACTAAACTTCATTCGGTAGACATTCTGTCTTCATTAACTGACAACGATAACCTTAGGGTTTACCGACTAGGTTCTTTGCCTGATATCATAGTCTAGTATTAACCTTTACATTTTACAACATATGTATGATGTTTAAAACAATCTAAAATATCAAGATCTCATCATTGTCTGACTCGGTAGGGTTGATCATTGAATAACTTATCCCCTTTATTCATCATATTCTTTCCTGTGTCTTTACCGACTTCTTTATAATCTTCATATCATACTTCTCAGATATGGCAACATCATACTGAATTAGAAAATCAATTTCTTGACATCAATGACAAAATAATCATATCAAGATAGTAAAACATCTTTAATCAGTTATGTCCATAATCATCAACAACCTTCTCAATATCCTTATTGAAATGTCAACAATCTTTCATTATCTATTATAATGTAATATTGCCAACACAAGTTACATATTTTAATAAGGAGAACCTAACTCAATTTTGAAAGACACATATTTTACATATTATTATTAAAATTTTTTTTTACTCTATTGGATAATAAAATTTTGACCACTACTCCCAAGCTTGCTCTCATGATTTGGTTGGCTATCAAATACATCTTTCTTGTAACCATGCCCATGGTTCATTAGGGGCCTAAAGTGATTGTTTTTTACTTTTAGAAGCATATTTCTTAGAGCTAGCTCTTTCCTTGTGATATTTCTATTCCTCTCTAGAAATATAAACAAGTTAGAGACAATTTGGTTTTGAAGTTCCTTCTACTACCTGGTTTAAGAGAAATATTGATGGGGCAGTAAAAGGATTCTTGGGCTAGCTAGATATGGGGGAGTTGCTCGTAATCACAATGGTATGTCTCTTTTAGAAATGGTCATCCCCTTAGGCTTTTAGACATTCCACTTTGTTGAAGTTTATTCTAGCTTCATTGGGCTCAAGTTGACTATAAGGGTTACAGTAATGTTTGAATTGAAGGTGACTCTTTGAAAATCATTCATTATATGAAGGGATTGCAAAAACCCAGTCATACCATTTGAGGGCTTATTGTAGATTGTTTGGACATTAATAACACCTTGGATGATTTCCTCATATCCCATACTTATAAAGAAGGCAACAAGGTTATGGCCTACTTTTCTAATTTTGGTGTTTTAGTGACTCTAGGTAAATTTGTGAGGGATGAATGATGCTCTTCCCCATGATATTCATCTATTGACTTCTAACGATGCCTGTGAATGTTAATATACAATAATTTTAGCATTTTTTCCATTCTCCTTATTCCCTTATTATTTAATCTTCAAAATTGGAGGTTTAGGATCCTTCTATATCCTTATCACCTTCATGATGAGTTGGCCTAGTTTCCTCTACCCTTTTGGCTAATGATTATGCCTTGTCCTCTCACTTTTCACTTCACATAGATTACGGTTGTTTATTATTTAACCCCATCTTTGTTTGATTCCATCACTTTCTTAGTTAATTTTGTTTCTTTCCCTTGTCATTTTTATCCTATTGTTATGCCTTGTTTGTAAAGTAGTAGTCCTACTTTCTCTATGGGAAGGGATAGATTTTAGGTGGAGCCTATTTCCTATGAGAAATAGAATATTTCCTCAATTTTGGATAAGTTGAAGGTAGGTGGGGTCACCATATTCATGTAATAGCTTCATGGCCATTATCCTCTATCTACCAAGGCTTTCCTTAGTGTTTGGAAGATTGGGACCCTCTCAGTTTACAAGGTAGAGTTTTTCATATCTAAAGAATTGATAGTCAGAGTTACTCACCTTTTCTATAAGGGTGATAAGGTGTATAGAGAAATAAAGAAGTCAGAGGAATTCATTGCTCTATTTTTCAAGGAAGATAAGTTTGAGAAAGTGGAAAGGACCAAGTCGGAGGGCTACAAGCATGACACCATCAAACCTTTATGGGTAGAGATGGCTAAAGCTACTATGAGGTATTTTATCCTAAACGACCATTTCACCAAATTTTTTGGGCATCATTTTTTTTCTTAAACACATTCACCATAGGTGTTTGGTTTCATTTCCTTTCTATCTTGTTTCCTCTCTTACTTTTATAATTAATGAGCATAGAAATAATTCCTCTTCCTTATTCATCCATGAGGGCCTTTTCCTCCTCAACATGGAATATGAAAATATTGTGTTTGTTCCCATTAAGCCTCCCATGGGGAAGTGTAAATTTGAGTATACCCAAAATATCAAGGTGTTTTATTCAAATTAATCCACTATCTCTAAGGATGAGGCCTTAGATGATGAGGATGATTATCACATTGGTAATAGGAAGTAGTCCATGTTGAAAAAGAAAGCCAAAAAATGACCATCTCTTTCTTGGTCTAAGGGTTTTGCAGCTAAGGAGGATGAGGTTGAGATTATTACCCCCATTAGGAGTAGCACATTTGAAGATTTGTGAGTGAATTCTAAAAAGGAGAAAAGGATTGGGCTTAACCTCAATGCTAACATTGGGGAACCCTTGGACACCTACAAGGGTAAGATGGACTCTTTCGCTAACAAATCCAAAAAGGATGAGTGTTGATGTGCGAGGAAGTGCTAACATGGATAATAAGAATCACTTGTTTGATAATGATACTAGAGAAGAGATGGTAGCACACAAATATGTGGTTCCTTAGAAGGATGGGTTGTATGTTCGCGTTGATTCTGATTATAGTGTTTTGAAGGACATCTCTAGGGAGAACCCTTGAATACCATTGAGGGTGTTAGGATGCTTCTTTCAAAGGCTACTAATGATCATACCAACATGACTAATAGGGTGGTCTATCAGATTATGGATATCCAAAGCAACCTTTTCTCTCTCTTTCACGAGGTGGAGAATGTTTTATTGATGGGGAGCAAGGGTATGGATAATAAGAAATCTAAGAAAATGTTGTCTTTAATTAAAATAGTTGGTAATGATGTGAGTCACATAAAGTTGAATTGGTTTAAAAGAATCATTTGTCTAGAAAGTTTGTTGGCCAACATTAATAATGAGATTAAAACTATGGTTAAGGTTAGCAAGGAAATTGTTTAGAGGAATGTGAGTGGTCTTTGTGTGTTGAATGAAACTATCCAAACCCTAGGAATGGGAATAAAAAAGATAAAAGCTAAATATTCTAATGCTAATGGTGTGAAAGTGAAGAATGTGGATCTTGTTGGTGGCTTTGGGAATTAGGTTTTGTCCAAGGTGCAAGGGCCCCTCTCTAGAATCTATAGCCAATCTATGGTTTTTTGTGTTCCAACCCAAGCGATTTCAAATTTCATGGACATGCATGACCAAATAATTGAAAAGGATATGCAGGTCGCCAAGATTCTGGAAGGGCTTCTATAGGTTAGTTCGGGCTGATGTCTTGTTTTGCTTGTTTGTTGTTTTATTTTTTTGCTATTGTTGCTAGTGGGCTTCTTCTTTGTTTATATTCAATAAGCAATTGTTGGTCATTGTAAATGGTTTTAGGGCTCCTTCAAAGAAAACTTTTGACCATTGAACTAAACTAATAGGATGGAATCGATGGATTTATATATGACTACTTATATCCTTCACAAAAATAGAAATTAATGCATATAAGTACACTTGTATCCTCAAAATATATATAACCTTTCTAAATAATAGTGTCAATTCTTAATAGCTAAATCTCTAGTTTTCTAACGCTCATCCTCCAATGTTCTAATAGTCTTATCATATCTTATTTCAACTTTAAGTCTTAATTGTCACTCAAATGTTGTTGTCTAAGTACACAATAATTGTTCTTAGTGGTATTGAGGTTAATAAGACTTCATATGCATGGTTGTTGTAAACTACAAATAATTTGTCAAGAATTAACATGATAAATTGATATGCCCTACATTAAATTTTGTCAAGACATAGAGTCTCTTCTTGTGCAATAACCAAGAAAATAGATCTATCAATCCTTTTCAAATCTATATCTTATTTCTAGATTTGACTCATGATAAAAATTGGACACATTCTAAAATCTGTTATAAATGACAAATATAGATTACGGCAACCTTGTGCTTTTATTTTTTTAAATCTAAAGAAATAACTATATCTTTTCATTTATTGAAATATAATAATAATAACCATATATTGAATATAGCATGTAACTTTTCCATATAGAACACTTGGCATATTATAATCCAACATCCAAAATAAATTCATAGCTCTGCCCTGAAGCTTGGTCGATAATTAACATGTTAAAACGTGAGAAAGGGTCGATGATATTTACCATGTTCAAATCAAGGAAAAGAATATATTTACCCTCACAAAAAACCAAACGAAATACTTTCTATCTCCTGTTACTTGATAGTATCAAGAAATAAATTGTCTTTTGGAAGTCCGGAGACACCGTTCCTGGACTATAAGTAATAATAATAATAATAACATCACTATAACATATTCTCACAGAATAGATTACGTTGCGATATCATGGCGAAGAGCGTGTATGTGACTGTGCTGTTGATATTGGTCATTGCGTCTTCCGTTTTTCCTTCTAGTAATATCCATTATTCGTATTTTTAATCAATTTTTCTATATTTATTTGGTTACACAATTAAAAACTAAATTCTGAAATCCTTATTAGGGAAGGATATCAGTAGTGGACATAGTTCTAATAGTGGACACCTTTTTGTCAGTCCAACTCTCGGTACTAGATTGCAAAGGAGACAAACAAATTGATAATGGAATGTTCATTAATGAATATCACATGTATCAATAGTGGATAATTTTGCACAAATCTTCTAGTAGTGGTGCACAAATGAGTCAGTAATGGTTCACAAATGAACTAATTATAATAAAAAAATCTCAAAAAAGGTGATCTATTATTGGAGCATTTGTCTACTACTACTGCAATTTTTTTTGATAAACAGACCTTCTCTATTAATTAAAAATATTAAAATAAATATTCACAAAATCAAGAATGAGAATATATTTATGACCACAAAAAACGAAACTAACCCTTTGAATCTCTCATTACTCGATATTAACAATGAATAAATTGTCTTTAAGAAAATCCGGAGCTACTATTCCTGGACTATAAGTAATAATAATAGCATCACTATAAGTTATAACATATTCTCACAGAATAGATTTCGTTGCAATATCATGGCGAAGGGCGTATATGTGTCTGTGCTGTTGTTACTGGTCATGGCGTCTTCTGTTTTTGCTTCTAGTAATATCCATTATTCTTCTCTTTAATCAAATTTTCTAGATTTATTTGGTCGCACGAGTAAAAATAAATTCTGAAATACTTACGAGTTTTGAATTTGTTCGGTATTAGACGTACCCATGTTATATGACTACCGCAGGTATTGCGGATTTTGGAGCGGTCATTATCACGGGGCATGCATTTTTCCGGGTGATACTGGGCGTTGTGACACGACCTGTACAGATGATGATCATGCCGATTTTGGAGACTGCAAGTGGACTTCAAAGCTAACGGCTTGTATCTGTTTTAGTCCCTGCTAGAATAGCAATGCGACGAATTAGCTTGTATCAGTTATAGTTACTGTTACAACAGTTGTAATGGGAGAAGGCATATCCAATAAGACTACTATTTAAATAAATAGTAATATATATATTTATTTAAAATAAAATAAGTTATTACTGCATATTTTTATTTATAAATATTAGGTTTATTTTAATCCATTTTATAGCTTAAAATATAAATTTAATGAGATTATATTATTCTTAATAATTGTAATCAAATGAATTTAATTGAATCTATCAAATAAACTTAAATGAATCTATAAGAGATTTAAACTTGTGTTCTTGATTGAGGTAACAAAATGTTTAGGGATTGGCTTGAAATTCTTCAATACAAGAAGAAGAAAAATAGTAATTAATAGACACATTTTTTTTATTTCAAGATCTAATGAGAGCGTTGACTTAATCTTAGTTCTTGGTTGGAAAACATAGCTTGTCTTAGATTTATGTCTTTTTTGTAGACTTTGGCTTTCCTTATCTTATAATGTAACCTTACTATAGGAAACCACTATTTTCTTAGATATACTTATTGTGTGTTCATTGGTCATTCCTTTATATGGCTTCAAACAACTTCAACCTACTAGTACTTCAGTCTACTATTCATGGTTTGGTGGCTCTACAAAAAGGCTCCCTTGAAGAAGTGGGCTCTAATGTTTGTACAATTTTTTTTATGAGGTACACTTCTATTTTCCCAATTGATGTGGTTTTATATAGTACTGAGTTTGATTGTGCTTGTAAGGGGCTAGAGAATTTTTCTTTATTCATCTTTTTTATTTATGAAGTACCCCTAAATGTTGGCAAATACATTTGATCAACATGAAATGGACTCCATATGGGTATTTGACTTGATTCCTTTTAATATTAAATGAAAGGGTTCTTTTCTTTATTTTCTAAGGCTATCCATGTTGAGACTCTATTTAGGCATGGTGGACTTCATATTTTTGGATGTTTTCAGTTATCTTTGAACTATAGGCAAGGTATTTTCTATCTTCAATGAGTCATATCTCTATGCTTTGGTTTTACTGAAGCTTCCAAGTTTACTCCTTTCATGTTGAAACTTTGTACATACTGTCACTACCTTGCTGGAGAGGGTCACTAGCCCTAAACTTGAGAGATTCTATACAACCCATCTCCAAAACCATGTTTGTGTTTGAATTGACTTGGCTAAGGATTCAAAATTCATTGATATTTATATTCATAACCATCATCACACTCAACTTGTGATTTACCTCAGCTTGCCCCACACTTTATTATGATGTTACTCTACAATGTATAAAATTTAAGGATTTCCTTTTGGTGGCTCCTTGTGTCGAATCACATCCTAAATCAATTGGATATTTTTTTATGTTTGATATTTGATTGTCTATAAGTTGCCAAATTTATAATTCCAAGTTTTACACTCTAAATTATCCTATTGATTATAATTTATAAATAATATTATTAAAATCATCTAGAGCTCCCTTGACTTAGGTATATCCATGAATATCTAAGTTATTTTTGGAGAATATTATTTATTTGTAATGTGACATTTGTGAGCATATGCTTGACGTAATTAGCTAATCTCTTTTTAGTTTTTCAAACTAGTTCATAGCTTTCTAAGGAATCCTTTCACTATAATACATAGATATCCATTTCTCATGCATTTCTTGTTCAAATATTCTTACTTCATAGCTTTCTTAAGGAATCCTTTCACTATAATGATGTGAAGCACATGAAGTCAATTCAGGAGAAAAGAATTTATTCTTTGGGAAGTTTTGTGGCCAAGATTAATAATAAGTTTAAAACTCTAGTTAAGATTAGCAAAGAGGTTGTTTAGAGGAATGTGAGTGATCTTTGTGTGTTAAATGAAACTGTACAAATCCTAGGGATGAGAACAAAATAGATAAAAGATAAATGTTTTGATGCTAATGGTGTGAAAGTGGGGAATGTGGATCTCGTTGCTATAGGTTTTGTCCAAGGTCTGGGGGGCCCTCTTTAGAACCTGTAGCCAA
The DNA here is from genome assembly GCF_030272615.1 of Cryptomeria japonica. Classification (NCBI taxonomy): domain Eukaryota; kingdom Viridiplantae; phylum Streptophyta; class Pinopsida; order Cupressales; family Cupressaceae; genus Cryptomeria; species Cryptomeria japonica. Next base: position 46,326,476 of record NC_081411.1, on the reverse strand, counting down.
TCAAAGGCTAGTGGTGTTCCAACCCAAGCGATTATAGATGTCATGGACAGGCATGACCAAAGCATACAAAAGAATATGGAGGCCACCAAGATTTTGAAAGAGATTTTATAGGTTAGCTTGGACTCATGTCTTGTTTTTCTTCTTTGTTGTTTTACCTTTTTGCTATTTTTATTAGTGTGTTCCTTGTTTGTTTATTTTTAGTGTGCAACTATTGGTCATTGTAGATAGTTTTAGGGCCCTTTAAAAATGTGTTTTATCTTATTAAAACAAAAGTTTGACTGGTGAACTAAACTAATGTGATGGAATCGGTATATTTATATATTACTACTAATATCTTTCACAAAAATAGAAGTTAATGCATACAAGTACATTTCTATCCTTGAAAAATATAAAACCTTTCTGAATAATAATGTCAAGTATTGAAAGCTAAATATCTAGTTTTCTAATGCTCATCCTACAATGTTCTAATAATCTTATCACTTATCATATATTCTTCTAACTTTAACTCTTAATCATCACTCAAATGTTTTTGATTAAGGGAAAACAGGTTTTGATGGGCCCCTGAAACCTACTATAGATAGAAGATCAAAAGATAAACATTGCAGCACAGCTAAACAAAAGACATCGATCAAAGGAAAGACAGTTGGCAAAGAAAACGCCAGCAAGCAAAAGATCACAGACTAAAAACCAAAAAAGGCTGACAATAGCCCAGGCTAATCATCACCCAAATGATATTATCTAAGTACACAATAATTGTTATTAGTGGTATTGAAGTTAATAAGACTTCATATGCAGGATTTTTGTAAACTACAAATAATTTATCAAGAATTAACATGATAAGCTGAAATGTCCAAATTTGGTCAAGACATGCTCAATAACTAAGAAAATAGACCAATCAATCCTTATTACTAGATTTCACTTGTGATAAAGATTGCAAACAATCAAATTTAAAAATCTACCATAAATTAGAAATATAGATTATGGCATTTTCAAGTTCTTATTTTTTAAATTCACAAAAATAACATTTTTTTTTTATCTATTGAAATATAATAATAATAACAATCTTGAATATAGCATGACACATTTTCATATAAAACAATTGGCATATCATACTGATAATCAGAAACATGAATACCTATTATTCTTAATTGCTGATATAATCACACCTCGACAATGAATTCATAGCTCTGCCCAGACTCTGGGTCGATAATTATCATGTTTAAACGTCACAAACGGTCGATAATGACCATGTTCAAATTCAAGCAGGATACCTATATTAAAATGTTAAAATCAAGGAAGAGAATTTATTTACCGTCACAAGAAAACAAACGAACCGTTTTCAATCTCTGGTTACTCGATAGTAACAATAAATAAAATGTCTTTTAGGAAATCCGGAGATACCTTTGTCGGACATAAGTAAGAGCATCACTATAACAAATTCTCACAGAATAGATTACGTTGCCATATCCGATAAGACTACTTTTTATATAAAGAGTAATATGTACATAATTTTAAAAAATTAAATATTATTAAATATTCTTATTTATTAATATTTAGTTTAGTTTATTTTTTATATAGTTTCGAATTAGAATTTAATGAGATTAATTTATTGTAAATAATTGTAGTTGAACTAGTTTGAATGGATTTATAAGAGATCAAGTTGTGTTGAGCATAAGGTTATTTAAACTTATGTTCTTGATTGAGGTAACAAAAACGATTAAGGATTGGCTTGAAATCATTCAGCACGAGAAGAAGAAGAAGAGTGATTAATAAATTCATTTATTTATTTTAAGATCTAATGAAAGTGTTGACTTAATTGTAGTTCTTGGCTGGCAAACATGGCTTTGCAAAGATTTATGTCTTTTATTTAGACTTTGGCTTTCCTTATGTTATGATTTACCCATACCATAGGAAAACACTATTTTCTTCTACATTTATTGTGCCTTCTTTTGTCATTCCTTTGTATCTCCTCAAACAACTTTAACCTACTAGTAATTTAGGCTAGTGTTGATGGTTTGGTGCCTCTACAAAATGGCTCCATTTAACAAGTGTGTTCTAATGTTTACACAATATTTTTTTTTCATGATGAACAATTTTGATTCCCCAACTAATGTGGTTTTCTCCATTATTGAGTTTGATGATCCATTACCCCTAAAGGCAGACACATACATTTGGTCAACATGCAATGGACTCCATATGGGTACTTGACTTGATTCTATTTAATATCAAATGGAAGGGTTCTTTTCTTTATTTGCTAATGCTAGCCATGTTGAGACTCTAAGTAAGCACGTTGGACTTTGTATTTTTGGATGTATTCACTTATCTTTGAACCCTAGACAAACTAATTTCTATCTTCAATTACGCATATCTCTATGCTCTTATTTTATTGAAGAATCCAAGTTTACTCCTTCCATTTCGGAACTTTGTACATATTGTTGCTACCTTATTGGGGAGGGTCACTTGTATTAAACTTGATAGGTTATTTAAAACCCATCTCCGAAACAATGATTGTGTTTTAATTGACTTGGCTAAGCATTGAAAATAATTTATAGATATTTATATTCATAACTATCATCACACTCAACATGTGATTTACCTTAGCTTGCCCCACGCTTGCTTATGATGTTAGTCTACATTGCATAAAATTAAGGTTTTCATTTTGGTGGCTCATTGTGTCTAATCAAATCCTAAATCAATTGGATAATTTTCTATGTTTGATATTTGAATTTCTATAAGTTGCCAAATTTGTAATTCCAAGTTTTACATTCCAAATTATCCTGCATATTATAATTTGTAAAGAATAATATTGAAATCATCTAAAGCTTCCTTGACCTTGTTTTATCCATGGAGTTCTAAGTTATTTTTGGAGATTATTGATTATCTATAATGTGACATTTTTTAGCATGTGTTTGAGGTAATTACCTAATCTTTGTAGAGTTTTTCAAACTACTTCATAGCTTCCTTAAAGAATGCTTTAACTATAATACATAGAATTTGATTTCTCACGTATTCTTTATACAAATATTCCTAGATATTTTTATGGTACATTTAGGAAAGTATTCAAATTATTAACATCATCAATCGAGTTATGTGAAAAATAAACATGCTATGTTCAAGATGGTTATTACTCTTATACTTCAAAAAAGAATATAGATATTTTAGTAGATTTAAAAAATTAAAAGCATGAGATTTCCATAGTCTATATTTGTAATTCATAATAGATATTTGATATTGATTGTGTACAAATTTCATCATCAATCAGATCCAGAAATAAAATATAGATTCAGTAATGATTGATTGCTCAATTTTCTTAATTGTTGACCAAGTTTAGCATAGGGGATTCTACATTATCATGTTAATTCTTAATAGATTTTTTGTTTGTTTACAATTAGCATTTATATGAAGTCTTATAAATCTCAATACAATTAAGATAAAATATTTATTCATAGATAATAAAATGTGATAGATGATTAAGACTTAAAGCTAGAATAAGATTTAATAATATTATCAGATCCTTGTATGATGACAATTATTAAACTAGAGTTTAATCTTATAAGGCAATATTATTATCAAGAAATGTGTTATATATTTTGAAGATTGGATTGTAGATGGATGTAGTAATTTATTTTTTTTAAATGAAGAACATTAGTAATAATACATGAATCTATTTACTTCAACCCATAACTTTAGTTTGAAGCTAAAAAATGTTATTACCTTATTGCATAAGGTTTATTTTGTAATAAAAAATATGTAAAATAGGTGTGATGCCACATCTTGTTAGATTAATGCCTTGTTATTAAAATTATTATAAGATTAAATTTGATATAAAAAAATCCATGGTCAAAGAGGTTGTCCTTGTCAACAAAAAATTTGTAATTTAATTATTCTAAGGTTTTTGCTAAATAATGTAATAGAATGAATATTTCTACAATAGCTTATCTTCACATATCCATTCTAAACCATCTCACTTCTACACTCATTTTCCTTATGTCCAAACTTAGTGAAAGTGTAGCATTGACCATTAATTGACTAAGATTTGATCTAGCTTCTACATTCACTAGCTCTATGTCTAAATTTACTCTATGAAAAACAATTACCATTAAAGGTTGATAAATACCTAATTTAAGTAGGAGGGGTCCTTATGTCAATCTTCTTGTTGTGGACTATATTGCAACTTTGTTGATATTTGTTAGAGTCCTTCAATTAATCGTTGATCTTTTCTTTTACGTTTTTTTCCTTACTAAAACTATTATAGTTTTCAACTCTTTGAAATCCAAGTCCACCTTTATCTTTACTTGTCTTTTCAATACTGGGCATCACATCAAGCACTTCACTACCACCTTTATTCTTTAGATATTTTTTAATTTGTTCTTTTGCCTCCTCCAACTCTTTGTTCAACATATCAACTTCTTCCTCAAGTTTGATGTATATTATCCATATTTTTCATATAGCTTTGTTTCAAGATCATTAATTGCCTTTCTGCATCCATCAACTAGCTTTCTCAAATAGGTGATCTTATCCTCTGCTTTCTTGCACTTGTTTCTACTTTCCTCTAGATTTTCTTAAGAATGCATCCATTCTCCACCCATATTTACTATAGCATCAATGCCACATTAATTTTGTCTCATAGTATCTAAATTAGAATCAAACATAGTGTTCCACAACCTAGATCTACATAACCAATTAGGTTATGACTGCAGGTCCCTTGTCGAGATACAAATTTTTGAACACCATTGAGTGTTGAGAAGGGGGTAAATCAACATATACAGAAACTTAATCTAAATTAAAAATTTTACTTATCATTCATTCAATATACTTTATGCATCAAATTAAATAACAAAAACTAAAAATTCAGCCGCACATGAATACCGATATTTTTACATGGGAAATCGAGATTGGTAGAAACCATGATGAGAACTATATCACTATATGAATAATAGAGTTACAATATTTAGGCCAAAGAATAAGAATAACACTTCCCATGAGTTGAATTTGAAAGCCAACGTACACAACCTTAGGGATAGATACAAAAGATACTTGCAAACACTAAAGACTATTTCTTCAAGGAAAGATATTGTACTTATGATAAAGATACATCAATAATGTTGAATTATAATGAATCACATCCACTAAAATGTTGATCACAATTTATAATTCAAAACATAGTATAAACTATCTTCATGACTAAAATGTAATGCTCCTAGACCACTATACAACCTCACATATACCTCAAACAACATTCACAACATCTCTTAGATCTAGCGTGCACGTACATAAATGTCAGCCCAATTACATGTAAGGTGCAATACATAACTATTAGCCCAAAAACAAGATCCAAAGCAGCGTGGGAGGAAAAATGAGACATGTGAGGCTTCACAACAAGTTGGCACACCTTGTTTTCCATCATATAATATCACCTATAGATCTACATGCAACTTCATGAACCAAAATATTTTAGGTCAGGTACAAAAGATACAACTATCAAACGACATTACCACCACTTTGCACGAAGAGTATTTGCAGATGCCAAAGATAGCATCAACAAATATCCATAACATTGAATTATTGAACTGCATCATGAAAATAGTATCATGTATAGGAATGCAATACAACCTTGTACAGTAATACCAAAATAGTCACACTTGAATCAGTACCAACTATAGATCTAGGAAACCAACATCAAAGGTCTAAAAACTTGAAGCTACATCATTCAGAGAACTTTGGAACAACCACAAATAGACTCCACACATCAGCATGATCATATTTCTATCCCAATGTAATTGTACTATACTAGAACTTACCTATGCCAAAGTCTATAGCCAATTTTTTCATTTGTATCAACAAGTATGAAATCAATGACAACAACAACTCATTTTTACAATCGTAAACAATCTAACACTAGTTGGATACAATCAAAAAATTTAGTCTCTTTCATAGTGGCAGAAATTTGATAGAACATCCAATTGTGGTATGTCCTACATTCTTCCTTATGCAAGGCCCTATTAAGCATAGTCATGAGATGTACAATTTCAAGATTAAACTCTAACATGTATATTTTAACAAGTACATGGGCTATTGATTTCCTTTCCTATGTTATTCAATGTTTGTTTAAGTGCCCTTTATTCTTATCTTCATATTTTTTATATTCTATTTAGACCCAATCCTTTGAAACTTGTAGTACTATAAAGAAACTAATTGTCTCTTGTATCTTAACTAATTGTTCAAGTATGTGCAATCTAACAATATTTGGCCCCAATATATGCATTTTCTATGTTTAAATATGTGTATATATAATAGAACATATATATTTCATACTCTTATTGTTTAAAATCTACAATATATATATAGCATGTGACATTTTCATATAAAACAATTGGCATATCATGCCGATAATCAGAAACATGAATACGTATTATTCTTAATTGCTGATATAATCACACCTCCAAAATAAATTAATAGCTCTGCCCAGAATCTTCGTCGATAATTATCATGTTTAAACGTGACAAATGGTCGATAATGACCATGTTCAAATTCAAAAAAGGATATAGATATTTCAGTAGACTTAAAAGCATGAGATTTCCACAGTCTATATTTGTAATTCGTAATAGATATTTGAAATTGATTGTGTACAAATTTCATTATCAATCAGATCTAGAAATAAAATATAGATTTAGTAATGATTGATTGCTCGATTTTCTTAATTGTTCACCAAGTCTAGCATAGGGGATTCTACATTATCATGTAATTCTTCATAGATTTTTTTTTGTTTACAACTAGCATGTATATGAAGTCTTATAAATCTCAATACAATTAAGATAAACTATTTATTAATAGATAATAAAATGTGATTGATGATTAAGACTTAAAGCTAGAATAAGATTTGATAATATTATTAGATCCTTGTAGGATGACAATTATTAAACTAGAGTTTAATCTTATAAGATGATATTATTATCAAGAAATGTGTTATATATTTTGAAGATTGGATTGTAGATGGATGTAGTAATTTCTTTTTTCTAAATGAAGGACATTAGTAATAATACATGAATCTATTTACTTCACCCCATTACTTTATTTTGAAGCTAAAAAATGTTATTACCTTATTGCCTAAGGTTTATTTTATAATTAAAATTATGTAAAATAGGTGTGATGCCACATCTTGTTAGATTAATGCCTTGCTATTAAAATTATTATAAGATTAATTTTGATATAGAAAAATCCATGGTCAAAGAGGTTGTCCTCATCAACGAAAAATGTGTAATTTAATTATTGTAAGGTTTTTTCTAAATAATGTAATAGGATGAATATTTCTACAATAGCTTATCTTCACATATCCATTCTAAACCATCTCACTTCTGCACTCATTTTCCTTATGTCCAAACTAGTGAAAGTGTAGCATTGACCATTAATTGACCTAGATCTGATCTAACTTCTACATTCACTAGCTCTATGTCTAAATTTACTCCATGAAAAATAATTACCATTAAAGGTTGATAAATACCTAATTTAAGCAAGAGGAGTCATTCTGTCAATATTCTTGGTGTGGACTATAGTGAAACTTTGTTGATATTTGTTAGAGTCCTTCAATTAATCGTTGACCTTTTCTTTTACATTTTTTTCCTTACTAAAACTATTATAATTTTCAACTCTTTGAATTCCATGTCCACCTTTATCTTTAATTTTCTTTTCACCACTAGGCATCACATCAAGCACTTCACTACCACCTTTATTCTTTAGATCTTTTTTAATTTGTTTGTTTGCCTCCTCCAACTCTTTGTTCAACATATCAACTTCTTCCTAAATTTTGATGTATATTATCCATATTTTTCATATAGTTTTGTTTCAAGATCATTAATTGGCTTTCTGCATTCATCAACTAGCTTTCTCAAATAGGTGATCTTATCCTCTTCTTTCTTCCACTTGTTTCTACTTTCCTCTAGATTTTCTTAAGAATGCATCAATTCTCCACCCATATTTACCATAGCATAAATGTTACATTAATTTTGTCTCATAGCATCTAAATTAGAATCGAACATAGTGTTCCAAAACCTAGATGTACATTACCAATTAGGTTATTACTACAAGTCCCTTGTCGAGATAGAAATTTTTGAACGCCTTTGAGTGTTGAGATAGGGGTAAATCAACATATACAAAAACTTAATCTGAATTAAAAAAATTACTTATCATTCATTCATTATACTTTATGCATGAAATTAAATTACAAAAAATAAAAAATCAGCTGCACATGAATACCAATATTTTTACATGGAAAATCCAAATTGGCAGAAACCACGATGAGAACTATATCACTTTATGAATAATAGAGTTACAATAATATCACTTCCCATGAGTTGAATTTGAAAGCCAAGGTACGCAACCTTAGGGATAGATACAAAAGATACTTGCGAACACTAAAGACAATTTCTTCAAGGAAAGATATTGTACTTATGATAAAGATACATCGATAGGGTTGAACTATAATGAATCACATCCACTAAAATATTGTCACAATTTATAATTCAAAATATATTATAAACTATCTTCATGACTAAATTGTAGTGCTTCTAGACCACTATACAACCTCACATATACCTCAAACAACATTCACAACATCTCTTAGATGTAACTTCCAAGTACATAAATGTCAGCCCAATTACATGTAAGGTGCGAATAAATAACTATTAGCCCAAAAACAAGATCCAAAGCAGTGTGGGAGGAAAAATGAGACATGTGAGGCTTCACAACAAGTTGGCACACCTTCTTTTCCATCATAGAATATCACCTATAGATCTACATGCAACTTCATGAACCAAAATATTATAGGTTAGGTGCAAAATATACAACTATCAAACGACACTACCACCACTTTGCACAAAATTCAATGTAGACCATGAAGAGTATTTTCAGATGCCAAAGGTAGCATCAAAAAATATCCATAACATTGAATTATTGAACTGCATCATGAAAATAGTATCATGTATAGGAATGCAATACAACCTTGTACACAAACATCAAAATAGTCACACTTGACTAAATACCAACTATAGATCTAGGAGACCAACATCAAAGGTCTAAAAAATTGAAGCTAATCACTCAGAGAATTTTGGAACAACCACAAATAGACTCCACACATCGGCATGATAGTATTTATAACCCAATGTAATTGTACTATACTAGAACATACCTATGCCAAAGTCTATAACCAAGTTTCTTATTTGTATCAGGAAGTATGAAATCAATGACAACAACAACTCATTTTTACAATGGTAAACAATCTAACGCTATTTGGATACAATAAAAAATTTTAGTCTCTTTCATAGTGGTATAAATTTGATAGAACATCCAATTGTGGTATGTCCTACATTCTTCCTTATGCAAGGCCCTATTAAACATAGTCATGAGATGTACAATTTCAAGATTAAACTCTAACATGTATATTTTAACAAGTACCTTGGCTATTGATTTCCTTTCCTATGTTATTCAATGTTTGTTTAAGTGCCCTTTATTCTTATCTTCATATTTTTCATATTCTATTTAGATGTAATCCTTTGAAACTTGTAGTACTATAAAGAAAGTAATTGTCTCTTGTATCTTAACTAATTGTTCAAGTACGTGCAATATGACAATATTTGGCCCCAATATATGCATTTTCTATGTTTAAATATGTGTATATATAATAGAATATTTAGACGTGGTATTTCCTAGTCTCTTCCTTACCTGACCCTATTAAGAATAGTGATGAATCTGTAATTTTAGGTGTAGAACTATATGACATGTATTTTGTTAGACACCTTGGCTACTAATTTTCTTTCCTTTTTTTCTCAATTAATGTTTAATTTTATTTATTCTTCACTACACTTTTTTCATAGTTAGTTTGGATGTAATCCTCTAAAAGTTGTAGCTCTATACATAACCTATTTGTCTCTTGTATCTTAACTAATTGTTCATATATGAAATTTGACAATTTTGACCCAGTTAAAGTGTTGCATGTCTCTCAAGATGGTTTAAATTTAATAGAACATCTAGGTGTTTTATGTCCTAGAATCATCCTTTCCCAAGGCCCTATTGAGCATAGTGATGACATCTACAATTTCAATCTTAAAGTATGAGGTGTGTATTTTGTTACTCATGTTCACTATTCATTTATTTTCCTTTGTTAACCAGTATTTGTTTAAGTGCCTTCTATTGATTTCTACATCTATTTCATTCTCAAATTGGGATTTATATCCTAACCAATTGTTTATGTATGAAATTTGACACTATTTGGCTTTAGCCAAAGAAATGTGTCTTTCAAGATGGTGTAAATATAATAGAACATTTAGGTGTAGTATGTCATAGACTCTTACTTTCGAAGGCCCATGACAAGTATAGTCATAAGATCTATAATTTCAAGCTTAAATTCTAACATTTGTATCTTTTTAGGCACTTTGGCTACTAATTTACTTTCTTTTACTAGATAGTATTTGTTTAAGTGCATTTTATTCTTGGGTACATGTTTTTAATAATTAGTTTGGGTGTAATCCTTTGAAACTTGAAGTAATGTTTGTAGATGAGGGATATGGGAGACACCTCTTGAATCCCTAAAGATCACTCATAAGCCAAAAATCCATAGTCTCCAATCCAACATCGAACAATGGAGTATTTCTCAAATGATTACAAATGAAAAGACCAAATATTAAGTGAGTAAAATAAATGAATTGATGAAAATTTACTCCATTGCTATCCTATCCTCCAAGATCTCAAGATTTGATCATATTCGCTCTCAGATTTGAAATACAAATGCACAAGAAGCTATGAAGGAACGAAAGAGAATGATCGCAAGATGACTATGATTTCTCAAATACAAAAAATAGTATTATGACCATAATCTTTCAAGATGCAAGAGAGGCTTACATGAGAGAGGCAAATAAATTTATAAGCATCCTCATGAAGAAAATTCATTGTTGGAGGAATGTGGGAAAAAAGAAGGTAGTTGGAGATAAATATTATCCCACATTCACTGAATGGTTGTGCATGATGGGGGGAAAAGGATATAAATTGAATGAGTAGAATATGGTGAAGATTAGGTGGAGATTAGGGTTTTATTTGGGTCAGTGCAAGAAGATGAGTCCACTTTTTGGCCAAAAAGTGGAAGTGTTTTCCCTGATTTTCAGATTTTGTCTCATTTGAGCTTAAATTTTGAAACACTTAGAGATTGAATATTGGAAAAGTTAGTAATATAAAAGATAGCCCTCTGAGTGTACTTTCCAAATATGTAATTTATTTTAATACCCACATAATAAAAAATAACTTTTTGAATGGAGTTCTAAAAACTATGTTTTAAAAATGCCTGTTTCAGGACCATACCATGCATGTGTACGACCCACACTTTTTGACACAATTAAAATTATTTTCTCAAACGGTTTTGGGAAATGGTTTGTAACACACTGAAGATTGATGAACATGTTTTTTTGTATTTTTTTTTCTAATATTTTTTTTTAATTAATTTTTCAATGGCCGTAATTATCTTTTTAAAAATTTGACGTGTACGACCCACATAATTTGATGTAAACTTTAACATTTTTTTTTTTTTTTTTTTTTAAATACAAAATAATTTTGTGTAGATTGATGACATATAATTTTTTTTCAAAAATTCTTTAAAATAAAAAAGTTATTAAATTAACAAAATTAGTTAATATTTGAAATTTATGGACCCGATTTAGTATAAATTCAGTGAAAAATAGTTAAAATAATCAATTTTTAAATAAATTTACATATTTAGAATCTAGATAGTATAATTTGAAATGGGTTTTAATTTCGTATAAAAATTCTCTGATTAGAGGCGTGTAAACTATTTTTGAAGTTCATATTTGTGCTTTCATTCATGGAGATTTGAATTTGCAGGTCCATGTCTCAGGTGGGGCCATCCCAAGCCTATCTCGGGCCTAATCCCAAGCCAAGTGGTGGGTTGTGGAATCAACTTCCACAAAATGGGCCCCCATTTTCAAACAAGGGCATCTTGTGGAAAAAAAGGGAAAAATGCCATTTAGAAACGGGGGCCAGTTTCTAAAAAACAGGCCCCCGTTTTGTTTAAAAGTGGGCCCCCATTTTAGAACAAAATGGGGGCCCATTTTTTTTTACTTCAAACCCCCGTTACCTTTTAGCTCGAGAGCCCGAAGCATAAACGGGCCCCTGTTTTTTGAAAACGGGCCCCCGATTATAAGAGCGCATTTTCCAACGCACGGACTTCCACGAATTTGTGACTCATTACCTTGCACTTGCCCATTTAGAAGTTGATTGATGTAGAGAGTTAAATGTGCTAGGTAAATAAAATAATATAAATAAACAAAATATTAATGAATTAATACCAATAAAATACATTTAATTAATAGATAAATAATGATAAGAATAAGGACATTTGATTGAAATTTTTTATGTCTACAATATTAAGAGCTTGTTTATCTCTTCTATCTTAATTAATTGATCATGTATGCAATCTACCATTGTTTTACACCAATTAAAGTGTTCCATATCTTTTAGAATATTGAAAATATAATAGAAAATCAAGGTGTGGTATATCCTATATTCTTCCTTAACTAAGTTCTTGTTAAGCATCATAACGAGATCTACAAATTTAGGGTTAAATTCTTACATATATATTTTTCTAGGCATCCTGGTTACTAATTTCTTTTCCTATGTTAGTCTTCATTTAAGTTCCTTTTATTTGAATCTACATTTTTTTTTGTTATCCTCAAAAAATTCAAATCACAACTTAGCTAAATCCATCTATGTCCATTTCCTAAGGTTATCCTTGTTCACCTCAAAAATTTAAGTGTTAAGTCATGGTCCTTATGTAATTATGAAGCTATTCAGGTGTCATTCACTTTCTCTAACCATGGTTGTGGAGTTATAGATCTTAAAAAGTCCCCAATCACTTGACCTTTCTCTTTGTCTTGTGCTTTTGTCGCTTGCATGGAAGTTGGTAAAAGTATGAAAACCCTGACCGTGAATTCTGAAGTTTGTGTTCTCCATGGCTGAGTGACTCATGAAGCCTTACAAATATTATGGGGTGCCACCGCCATGTTGAGTGAATGTATGTACTAAACTTGATTTGTCTAGTAAGTAGCGATATGTAGAAGAATGAACAATTTTCAAAGTAGCAAAATAAATGTAGTATTAAAGACATGACACATCAGATGAGTACATAAATGAGGTGGCAAATCTTTTTTAAACCAACTTTCATCACTCACTTGTTCTTTCATGAAGTGATTTATCTAGTTTGAGCCCATGCAAAGTGGGATTTAAAACTATTCGACAGGAGTGAAAGACACAAAGATTGAGAACTTGAACTTGGAAGAGCTCCTGTGAGATCTTGAACATAAAGAAAGGACCTCACCATGAGATAAAATATTTCAGAGTGGTTTAGCTTATGCGGCTAGTTTTCCACCTATCATGTCGTATGTCAAATTAATTGTTACATGCTCTAAAATTTATGACCCAGTGACACAAGAAATTCAAAAAGAGGACACAATTATCATGGCCCAAATTAACTCTAAATGTATTTCTTGTGCTCTGTACCTCCTTGAGAAAAAATCATCTGAAGGCATGTATGTTCTTTCCGATGAAGAATATTTTTGAGCTCATGGATATTGATGCAAAAACTATATTGCCAAGTCCTAGCTGAATTCCAAAAAAGGAGGTAAGTCTCAATTGTCGTCTAGGCTAAGAAGAATACATTTTAGGGATGAGAATCCATAAATTATTGCCTTATTAAATCATGAAGTAGGAAATGCTCATGCCAAATTTTGAATTTTGGATGTGTTGTTTCATTTTAGTGGTTTACGATTTCCAAAAATCCATCAATCAGGCCTCTATAATTAGTTACCACTTAAAAGTGCAATTAAGGAATTTTCAGCAATCCTTGGCCTTTAGCATGTGTTCATACTTGGTATATTCTCTAGCCAGTCGACAATTTGTTTGGCCTCGGTTGGAATTGCAATGTCCTCCTTATGCATGTGTGCCTATGTTTAGAAACTTTCCCTAGCTCACTATGCAAGTGGGCATGCAAACCTTTTCCTCCATAAATGATGTCTTCTCAATGGGACTTGTTAAGAAACTAGAAGGAAATCTCGGATTGCGAATTTCCCATGAGATCAAAGCTTTTATGATGGAATTTGGAAGTTTCTATACCCAATTTTATAGATTCACATATATAAGAATTGGGAGTTCTAAAAAATCATCGTTAAAGCTACCTCGATTTCCTGCTCATTTTATTGTATTCTTGGAGGTTTGTCCATAGATGGCCATGGTTAATATCAAATATTCGAATATGGGAAAGAAAATTCTTTCCCATTTTCAATGTCTCACTTTTCTTGAAAAACAAATGGTGCGGAAAAAGGAGTCGAAAAAACCCTAGAGGAATTTTACTTCCATTTCTTGCTAGCTAGGGATAGTATTGACAAAAAAGGATATGTGAAGCATTGTTTGTATGGAGCCAAGAATTAAGTGCACCGGCCAGATATTAAATATTTTTGGAAAGATTGTTCTGATGATGCCAAGGTATTTAGAATAAGTTTCATGAGACTCACTTCGCAAAAAAATCATGCCTTTGGCATTTATTTTAATATACCTGATAATTCAATGGAAGATGAGGTCATCCTTGACCTGGAATATCACACTCTTCCTGACAAGACTCCACTTGGGATCGATTGGTTAGAAGGTGAGCTCTTGGATTTGATGGCTCGTACAACTCCTGTGTTGAGAAGAACATCTAATTGGTTGAATGGAAACTGTAGACAACATGTTAAATCATCACTAGGTTAGAAGTCATTGTCTCACAGAGATCAAGTGCTTGTCTTGGCTACTTTTGTCCAGTAGTCAATAGAAAAACCTACCAATAAAATTCCCAGCCATATCTCATAGTCTAGCGGTGATGGGCAAAGACCCAAGGAAATAAAAAATAGACTCAAATCAAGGAAATAAAAAAGAGAATCTAATCAGCTTGTGAGGAGGATGAAGAGGATGTGTGATCAAAAGGGAATACCCAACTTGTTGATTTTGAGGGCATTTACCAATAGATAATTAATGACAACTCTTTTTCTAATTTATTGGGAATTTCTTGGTCTCCTATTAAAAATACTCCTATGAGAACTGCATCTAGAGACTCAAGAATTGAAACAACCTCTCTAGCCAAGATAGAAATAGAGGTCAAGAAGAATAGGAAAATTGTTGCATCTTCCACTAGTGAAGTTGATATAGTTGCCCTGTTACTGTAGAGTTACCACAAGCGCAAGAAGGAAAAGAGGATGTCTTGTATCATCTCTGATTCCATGATTGGTCACTAGTTGTTGGAAATTGTTGACCTCGTAAAGTATATGAATGAAGGTGAAATAAGAAAGAACAATTACAAAATCAGTCATGTAGATATGCTACCTTCTACCCTAGAAGGAGATGTTTATCATTCTCATTTTTTATTGAATGCACTAATTAAAAGAGAAAAAGAGAAAAAGAAAGAAAATTTTGAGTTACAGTCTCCAGTGCAGTCATTGAAGTATTTCATTTCATCTATTATAAATCCTATCATAGGGGAGGCCTCGAGTTCAAATGTGCAGGGAATTACCCTCGATACTGTGCAAAAAATTAAGAGCAATATCAGATACACCAAGGCTATCATCAACTGGATGGATGAATTATATCAGGGCGATGTCATTTATGTCACCAAGTTTATGAGATTGTATGAAACTGTGCTAAATAAGAGGAAGGAATTGGTGGTTGAGTTACCAAATGTCTGGAAGGAACATGAAAACATATTTGTCCTTGAAAGGGAGGTCACATAACTCATTTCAATGAGCCATACTATGTCGGTGATTGAAAAAATTGGCAGATCATCCTAAAGAAATTGAACCTACCTCGCTTGAGGCTCTAGATTGGAAGGGAAAAATTTATGATGATTACATAGATTATATTAATAAAGCACCAAGGCATTACTTTGATGACTTAGTTAAGATTAAAGATAATTATAATCCTTTGGAAGTTGATCTAATGGATGGATTTGAGAAAAATGTATGTGAGATTTAGAAAATGCTAGATCAGTTTAAAGAGACTAATCAAAAAGAAATTAGAGATCCTCTAACCATTTCCCTAAAGGTGTTCAAGAGGTAGAGCCATCTACATGCTTACATGGTGGCCTTTGAAGCTGAAATTGATGGCATACATAAGATCCTCGCTTATATAGATAAATTGCTTTCTAAGTGGAAGACAAGGTTGCAGATCATAGGCACACTAGGGGATAGACGCATTGCCCTAGTCATCAATGGGTACCACCAATATAGACAGATAATCAAAGCTCAAGTGGTGGCATGTGATCGACAAGAAGTGGAGGTGATTGGCGGTCGAAATTCTGAAGTTAGAGCGGCAATTGTGATTTCATAGTTTTTAATGCTTTTCTTGATATTGGCTCTTATGCCTTTTTAAAGACTTACTTTTAAATAATGTTTGTCTTCAATAAACCATTACTTTCAAGATTTAAATAGTTGGACTTGAACTAAATTAAGGATCTTTTGGGCAAACTTTGATTTTCTCATTAGAGAAAACTTCCATTTTATTAAGTATATTTATATTTTTGAGTTAATTTCAATATAGAAAGACATTGGTGATTTTACATATCCGTGATCATTGAGTTCTGGTTTATTAATTCTTTGTTTGTGTTGGATGGTTTATTGATGAGTTATCTATATTGGAAAGTGAATGATTAAGTATCTCTGTTATTTCAAACATATTATTTGTGAATAATATTTATATTGAGATTTTTGGTTTATTCAAGGATTGAAAAATTCATAAAAGAGTATGATTCATGTTGTATGTATGCCTTTTGTAGCTTTCTAGTTAAAAGAATTTCCTTAGTTTTCTTTTTGGTTAAAATCAATTATGAATGGTTCATTTTTATTGAAAATATTATGAAGGTAGTTGTCACCTTGTAAAATAAGTAGAGAATCTATCAATAAATGGTTTTTTGTGACTAGTTCAACTATGGTTACATTTTTCACCTTTGTGGGTGTGAGAAAATAGAGTTAGGTGATAAATCTATTAACCAACAGATTTTTGGCGACACTGTTGGGGAATAAAGAACCTATTATTGTGTATTATGATTTTTTTGCAGTAATTGGCCAAGGTTTTGCCAAGGGAGGTTACCACTATTTTGTAACCTAATATGGACTAGTTAGCTAATAACCAAGAAGGTATAGTTGTACGTCTTCAATGACTTTCTTGGGAGCAAAGAAGAGTTGACCGATAATTCTACAGAGTTAACAAAATTTTGGAGAGAAAAGAAAAGTTTGGAGAGAATGTCATGCATTTAGATGTTGCCCAAGAAAGTGTGATAATTTTAGCAAATGAAGTTCTTCCCTTGATGACCCCTAGAATTGATTAAATCTTCCATTGTAAGTAGAAGTTGGCGACTCTAAGTCTTATTGTATGAATGTAAAATTCTAGCTTCCAAAAGATATACTAGAAGTGATAAAAACAAATAGGTGCTGGACAAATATTTTGAGTTCGTGGAATCTATTAAATTTTCAGCCTTCCCACCCATGCAAAGGACCAAGTCTATTAGTATACCACCTTCTCCTTCAAATTCTAGTAGGACTACCTCTTCAAGTTCACATACACTTAGTGAAATTCTTGTCTTGCAAGGTATTGTGTTACTCATTCAAGTTTTTTTCCCCACTCATAATCCCTTCATCATGGCCCAACCTATCCCATGGGGTTTTTCTATAGGCCCCCTCGCATTAGGGGTTGGATTTCAACTTCATGATTTTACAAGAGGGTCTAGGAAAATTATACCTATGTTTAATGGAGATGGAAAAGTTTCTCCAGACAAATACTTGAAAGCTTTCTTTATTGTATTCTCCATTCTAGAAGTGCAACATGAAGATATCACTATGAGGTTATTTGTAGAATCTTTGATGGGCCTTGCAGCAGATTGGTTCTATTCTTTACCTACTGGTTCTATAAATTACTTGAATACATTCAGGGAAAAATTTGAAAATAGGTTTAAAACAACAGAAGATAATTCAGTCCTAGTCATCCAGTTAGACTCTATGAAGAAAGAGGTGCATGAGACCATTAGAGATTTTATAGCCAAGTTCAATAAATTACATAATAGAATCACCATGAATATGAGGCTCCGTGCTCATTTTTTGAAATCTATGTTTATCAATACCCTGCCACATGACATAAGTTTCACCATTATAAGGCAATGATCAAATGATTTGGAAGGTACTCAAAATTTAGCAATGGTAATTTAGGATGATCTTATGGTGGCTAGGAAATAGAAGAGAGAACTGGAGATGAGTAAACCCTTACTGGTGAACTCCACTAACCCTACAATTTAGAGGTTGGCAAATGATATCATCACTTTGAAAAGGAAAATGTCAAAGGGTGTATCAACTTCTTATCAACATATTCCAAGAAGAGATTATAATTATCAAGGAGCTCAAAATAAGACATTGTCAATAGCTACCCTGAACCAAGGCCTAGCAATTGAGGGGCCTTATTCTTCATCTTAAGGAATGTAAAATCATGTAATTTCCACCTGACTACTGATCATGATGGAGCTACTTTCTGAGAGGTGGTAAGGTATACACAAATGGTCTCATCAAGTAAACATGCCACTAAACCCTATGTAGAAGAGCCTAGCCCATCCAAAGATCCTGGTGTGAACTTATTTGAGTATATACCTGGTAATGGTGATAAGGAAGATGTGTTGGTTAAAGTGACTATTCTGAATTGTTCCATCTTCACTAGACCTCAGCACACAAATGGAGAACAGAGTGACTCTTTCTTCACTCCAAAATATCTTCTGACTAAGAAAAAGAAATTAGAGTAGGGAACTCTAAAAGAATCACAAGCTAAGGTAATACATTCCTCCTCTCCTATTGTCATGTTAAATGCCAATTATTTTGATATTATTATCTTATAAGATGACTAAAATCCAGACTTCCCGAGCTAAATATCTAAGATTAAACCCCAAAGAATTGGATAGAATAGTTAACTATATTAAAGAAGGAACTCCATTATCCCAATGCAATGCCTACCTCTCTAGACAAAATAAAGTCTGTGTTGAAGAAAAAGTTTGCTCCAATTCTAAGAATGATCCTCCTGGTTCACAAGACCTCTCTACAAGACCTAAACCTATCTATGTGTCTCTATTCATTGGTGGTTTCAGGTTAACGAATTGTATAATCGACTATGGAGCTTCAAAAGTTATGATTCCTACTCAAGTAGCACAAGCCCTAGGTCTATCCATTACCTCTTATCAAGGTAGATGTTAATCTATGGATGGCTCTACAATCCCAATCACAGCGTAGATTAAAGATGCATAGGTAGAATTAGTTGCTTTTCCTAAAAGGAGACTGAAGTTAACTATACTAGTTTTTGATGTCCCTACTAGTTATGGAATGCTCCTAGGTAGAAGATTTTATAAAGAATTGAGAGGGGAAATATAGATGGATTGGTCTTATGCCCTAATCCCACTTTAAGGGAAAAAGATGCATTTAAAACTTGAGTCTAAAGCCAAATTTATAGTACTCAAGTCTGGGTATCCCACAGTAGATATTTTGTTTGTAGAAATTGGGCCAATCACTTATATGTGTTCCTCAACTCCCAGTGACAGTGCAGACTAGAGTTCTCCCAATTTGATTAATAAGATATGGACACTAGAAATCAATGGAAGTTATGCCCATGCTAGATCAGGAGCATGTGTTGTTCTAGTGTCACCTGATGGTTATAAGTTTCCTTTTGCTTTCAAGTTTGAGTTTTCGAATACCAATAACACAATTGAGTATGAAGCCTTACTACTTGGTTTAGGGTTAGCCCAAGAAAAGGGGATCAAACAACTTAAGGTTGTGGGCGATGCTAAGTTGATTGTTAAATAGATGAAAAATATCTATACTCTAAAGAATGGTTAGCTAAGACACTATAGAAACAGAGTTTGGGATTGTATTGAGATGTTCAATGCTTTGATTGAATCACTACCAAGAAGCCACAACACTAGGAGCAATTCCTTGACCATATCAGCTTCTTTTCTCCTATCTCATCTTGATTTTGTTGATAAAAAATTTTAGGTAGAAGTCATATACTGACCTAGTGTTCCTATTAATGTAGAAAAATGGCAAGTATTTAATAATGATCAGCAAATCATTGAATTATTTTAGGAATCTTAGTCTTATACTCATTGTTATTTTGAAGGAAGTAATTAGGAAAGCAATGAAGTGTTGGAAGAATAGATCATTATCCCCAATGAGAAAGAAGTCAAAGTTGTGCAGCTAAAAGGAAACAAGATACCTAAGGGGTTAGTCTCTCGCGAAAGCCTATTTAATCGACATGATCATTATTTGAAGCGGAAAAGAAAATACTCTGAGACCTCAATTGAGTATGACCAAGTGAACATTGGGACTGAAGATAATCTAAAATTTATCCTGAGAGGGTGAAAGAGATTATGCAACTAATCTTACTTGTGAACAAACATGACATTAGGTCTTTATTTAGCCAAGTAAACTTTTTGAGGATTTTTCTTCCTGATTTTGCTGAGCTGACAAAACCTATGGTAAAAATGATGAAGAATCATCCTATTTTTAAGTGGAGTGATGAAGGGAAGCAATATTTTGAGGATATAATGGTGGCAATTGCAAAACATCGACACTAATAGACCCTGATTTCACCAAGGACTTTGTCATTAACTTCTATGCATCAGAATATACCTTATCAGACATACTGTTATATAAGAATGAACAAGGTATTGGATCCCCCATTTTTTTATGAGTTTTCCACTCAAAAAGTACAAATTGAAATATTCTCCTCTTGAAAAATATGCTTATGTTGTGGTAAAGGCCCTGAAAAGTTTTAGATTTTTCATTTTGTATTCTCATGATATCGTCTTTGTGCCCGAAGGCGCTACATAAAGAGTATCCTAGCCCAATAGGAGATTGGTTGTAACAATAGAGGGGCTTGGATAGCCAAGGTACAAAATTATGATGTAGATATGAATCCTACTAATTTGGTTAGAGGGAAGGTCAGGCTAAAATGATTGTATAAAGTAGGACTACCAAAGAAGAGAATCTCCCCTTAGTTTTGTTTACTAGCACAATAGATGAATGGTTCTCAGAAGTTTCATATTTCTTAACATATGGTGATTCTCCTTTACATCTGTCCCCTAAGGAAAGAAGGAATTTGAAATAGAAGGCGAGTAAGTATGTTCTTTGGGAAGGGAATACGTACAAGTGAGGATTAGATGGTACTTTCCGTAGATGTGTTGACAAAGAATAGCAAGGGAAGTTGTTGGAATTCTTTCATAGTGAAGCATGTGGAGGTCATTATTCAGCCTTTGTGACATCCTTCAAGTTTCTTAGCTATAATTTTTATTGTCCTAGAATTTTCAAGGATGTGTATGAATGGGTGTCTAAGTGTGAAAAGTTTTTGATGTTTACCAGTAGACTTCACCTGGTTGCCTTACCTCTGAGGCTCGTTGTCATTGATGAACCTTTTCAGCAATGGGGTGTAGATTTCATCAGCCCAATTAATCCTAATTCTATTGATGGACACACCCATATCTTAATAGCCACATATTACTTTACTATATGGGTAGAAGTCATTTCTATGATGAGAACTTCTTCCAAGGTGGTATGCAATTTCTTGAAGTAGAACATCCTGGTAAGATTTGGGGTGCCTAAGAAACTAGTCATTGATAATGTTGGTTATTTTTCCTCTATTGATATCACTTTGTTATGTTACAAAAATTATATGTGTCAAGACGGCTTATCAATACATCAAGACTTCCTTCAATTGAGCATTTTTGATAGGAAGGTTTTCACAAAAGAGTTGCAATTTGGTTTGTAGGTTAGAAAAAGGTATTATTATGGGCTTCCTTGTTTTTTAATTTCCCTACTCTCCTCTTGAATCAATTCCAACACCTAAACTCCTTTGGATAACCCTCTACCAACATGTTTTCTCTAGTTACTCAAATCTAAGGCTAGAACTCACTTGAGTAAGTTCAACCACCAACATGTCTAATTTATTACTCTTCACTTGCAAGGGATTAGGAGGGGTTTGAGACGGTTCGTCAACTCCCTTCATGTGGTTTTAGATTTTTTTCCCTTTAATTTCATAATCACCTTCATTATTCCGATATTTTAGGCCTTGTAGCCCTATAAGCCCCTTTTAGCCCTCCTTTCACGCTTTTTTCTCCTTTTCTCTAAAAACTTCCAAATGACCCCCTAGAATATTTTTTAATTTGGATACCCGTTTGGACACTCTTCAATATTTTGGAGATGAGGTGGTTTGATATGTCCGTATAGGTACAGACCCCAAAATGGCTCTTTTGAAGGGTTTTAGACTTGTATGCTTTCACCAATGGGGTTTTTTGATCTCCACACCATATCAATCCCCCACACTCACACTAAAGAACTTCTTAACATCCAAATTATATTCCAATCACTTGACACCCTTAGATTTGGTCACCCCTGCAAGAAATAATGAAAATAGTAGTCATGTTCCTAGTCGGGCTATGGCAGAGATCGCCTAGGGAATGCTTTCAAAATGCTCTAAACAAACTTCTAGATCATTAAAATTTATAAATAAAATTTAAATAGACTCCATTGCTCAAATCCCAAGGGCCATAGATAAACCACAATGGGAATTCAAGTTGGAGCCATTTTTAGGACCTTAACCCCTTCACTTAGACCAAGAGCAGTGAAAACAAGAAAGAATATTAATATACTATTTAAATAAGCATAATGAAATAACACAAGTAATTTTTAAGCACCAAAAAAACATAGAATAATCATCCATTAATGTTAAATACAAAAAACAATCCATCTGGTATGGACTGCAATAAACAATTTGGCAATTTTAGTGAAAAATCAGGAAGTTCTCTCAAGCTGCTATTCAAAATTCAATCTTTGTATCTTCCAGCCCCTCTAAATTTTTTTGAGAGGCCTTATTGATATCTAATAAATCCAAACCAACCACCAATCGGACCTCTAACTACCGATTTGAACATTTTGTCAAAATTACTTACATTTTTGCCAAATATTGTCAAGTCACCATGACAACTTTTTCACTACAATGCATTTTGACAAATACTACAAATATTCACACTCATGACCCCCTAGGATGATATCCTGACATAAAATAAACATCTATAATATCCTTATGAGGCCTTACAAGGATTTTTACAACATTTTTCTATGTGATACCATTTAAGGCTTACAAAGTCACATAGGCCAAAACTGAGTAAATAAGCTAAGTTTAAGGACAAGAAAAATACAAAACAAACCAAAAAACACTCTTGGAATCTTCAATAGTATTTTATTCAACCATTTACCTAATTATAATTAATCACACCAAAAATTAGTTCTTCACTAAGAAACCTCAGGTGCTCCTGCACCATACTCCCCCAATGAGAAAGAAGTCAAGTGACTACTTTAGGAAACAAAGAGGGGTCAATTCAAACCTCTGGAAAGTTTTCTTCAGGTACCCAAGTGGCCTTAGATTCTAGATGATGTTTCCATTTAACCAAATTCTCCATGTAGGAGGTTTGCCTAGTCTTCTTGAGAGTTCTTGAATCCAACACCTTATCAGCTTGTAGCATGGGTGGAGGTGGCAAAGGCAGGTCTGAAAGTGACTGAGAGATAGCTAAATCTCTTGTGTACTCCTCTAGAATTTTTCCTTTGTATTGCACCAAGTCTGCAACATTGAAAATAGGATACAAAGCTATGTCCACGGGTAGATCAATTTTATAATCATTTTGTCCATACTTAGCCAAGACCTTACAAGGTCCAACCCTTCTCATTTGAAGCTTGATAGGGACACCTTTTTGAAGCATTTCCTTGTTCAAGAGGACCATTACCAAGTCACAAACAACAAATTGCACAGTCTTCCTCTTTTCATCCACTTTGTCCTTGATTATTTGAGAGTTTTCTTGTAAAGCCTGCCTAACTTGCTCATGGATCTCCTTCATGGACCAATCCATGTCAACAACATGTACACTCATTTGTTCCATACTTCCAAGGTCTCTAAGCTCCAACACACCTCTTGGATGAATCCCATTAACTACCTCAAAAGGACTCTTATTGGTTGATCTATTCACACTATCATTATAAGAAAACTTAGCTTGATGGATAATCTGATCCCAAGCTTCCTCATACTCCTTTGTCAAATATTGGATAAGGTTCAAAAGTGTCCTATTTACCACCTCTATTTGGCCATACATTTGGTGATGGTATACTGAGCTAAAAGACAAGTTAGTACCCAATCTCTTCCATAAAGTTTTCCAAAAATGACCAATGAACTTGGCATCTCTATCTAACACTATGCTGATTGGCAAAAAATGAATCCTAATGACTTCTTTGAAAAACAAATGAGCAATATGGCTAGCATCATGAGTCACCTTATATGGAATAAAATGGGCTATTTTACTGAATCTATCTACCACAACATCGATGCTATCAAATCCAGTTTTGGTCTTGGGTAAACCAACAACAAAATCCATACTTACACACTTCCATGGCCAATTTGCGATAGGTAATGGTTGATAGAGTCCAATATTGGAAGAGGTTCCCTTTTCCTTTTGACAAACAAAACATTGTTCAACATACTTTTTGATATCCCTTTGCATCTTTGGCCAATAATAAAATCTTTGAACAAGTTCCAAGGTTTTATTCAATTCAAAATGACCACTTAAGCAACCATTGTGCTTCTCTTGCATCAAATTCTCTCTCATGGACCCTCTTGGCACACAAAGTTGTCCTCCTTTAAATAAAATACCATCTTGCAAATTAAAATTTTCATATTCACTATGAAAATTATTTCTAAACTTTTGGCAAACCTTGTAGATCTCAGCAAAATCTTCATCATCTTGATATAGCCCTTTGAAACTATCAACCCCAATGCCCTTGAGCTGCAGTTTTTAAACTGTTAGTAACCTTCTACTTAATGCATCAACAACCTTATTACATTGACATTTCTTATAATTAATGGTAAAGTGTAAGATTACAAGTACTCTACCCATTTGATATGCCTATGATTCAACTGTTCTTGGGAGTTGAGGAAACTAAGAGCTTGGTTATCAATATAAACCATAAATTCTTTAGGCAATAAGTAATGCCTCCATTTTCTAAGTTCTTGAAAAAGTGTATATAATTCCAAATCATAGGAAGAATAGCTCTTCTTTGCTTCATTGATATTTTCACTGAAAAATGCAACCGGTTTATTATCTTGGCTTAGGACTGCTCCAACTACTATGTTGCTTGCATCACATTCAGTGGTGAAAAGTTTGTCAAAGTTTGGGAGAACAAGGACAAGTTGAGTAGCCATCTTTGTCTTCAAGAGTTCAAATACATTTTATGCCTCTTTTTTCCACTGAAACTTAGTGTTTACACCTCCTTTGATTATATCAAGCATACGTGCACAAATCTCACTGAACCCTCTGATGAACTTCTTGTAAAACTGAGCCAACATATGAAAACTCCTCACTTCACTTGCTTTTTTAGGTGTAGGCCAGCTGATTATTGCTACCACCTTTAAGGTATCCATCTTCAAATCACCATTTGAGATTACAAACCCAAGATATACCAACTCCTATTTCATGAACTCACATTTCTCCAATTTGATAGTTAGTTCCTCATAACATAATTTCTTCAATACAATCTCTATATGCCCAAGATGTTATTCTTTAAAATTACTAAAAATCGAGGTGTCATCTAGATAAACAACAACAAATTTACCAATCTAATCTTTGAGCACTTCATTCACGAGTCTCATGAATTTTCTAGGGGCATTTGTGAGTCCAAGTGGCATAACAAGCCATTCATAAAGATGAACTGTGGTTTTGGATGTTGTCTTCCACTCATCTCCCTCCTTGATTATGATTTGGTGGTAGCCACTCTTAAGGTCTATCTTGGTGAAATACTTATTACTCCCTAAACAATCCATCAAATCTTCAATTCTTGTAATATGAAATCTATACCTGATCGTAATCTAGTTGATGGCTCTTGAATCAGTACAAAGCCTTAAATTACCTCCCTTCTTAGGTGCCAAAATGGTGGGAATTGCACATGGGCTGATGCTCTTTCTTATCAGACCATTATCCAAAAGTTCTTTGATTTTCTTAGCCACTTCTTTGTTTTTCTCAAGTGTCATTTTGTAGGTTGCTTTATTAGGCAATGAGGATTCGGGTATAAAGTCAATCTGATGGATAATGGCTAATTGAGGAGGCAAGGTAGTAGGTGTTCCATCACTTATGATCTCCTTAAACTAATTGAGTATTTGCTGCACTTCATCAAGAATACAAGCTTTCTTGTCCTTCTTTTCCTCTCTTGGTTTCACAATAAGTGCAAACCCCACTCCTTCTCCTTCTTTGAGAGTGTTCATGAACTCATTATCACCAACTAGTAGCACATTTGAACCTTTAGATCTTCTCTCTTTTCCATCTCCCATGGACTAAATTTTGTATGTAACTCCATCTTTTTGAAAGGTGTAGGAATTTTTTTCTCCATGGTGTATTACTTTTCTATCAAATTACCAAGGCCTACCTAGGAGTAGGTGGCATGCATCCATTAGCAAGATATCACACAAAATCTTATCTTTGTAGCATCCTATGGTGAACTCCACCCAAGTTTTCTCATTCACCAAAACATGTTGCCCCTTATTGAGCCAAGTAACCTTATTAGGATCACTATGTGGGATTCTTTGTAGTTTGATTTTGCACATTGCTTCTTCTGACACTATGTTATCTATGGATCTTGAATCCACCACCACTCTACACACCTTAGCCATGATCTTGCACTTTATCCTAAATAAGGATATTCTTTGACTAGGTTCCTTCTTTATTGGTTCTTTGATCAAAACTCTTCTTATCATGAGGTTCTCTCCAACTTCTGAATCTAACCTCACCACTAGTGTCCTCACATTTTTTGTATCCTCTTGTACATAGCTCACTCTCCATTCACCTCCTTGGGATGAAGAAGACTTCTCAGAGAATCTATAGGCTGGGTGCCCAAGTTGATGATAGTTGTAGCACTTCATTATGGAGAAATAGGACCCTCTTCTTGACCCACTAGACCTTCCTCTAATAGACTTGCTATATCCCCTTCCTCTATATCTACTCTTTCTATTTGAATCCCCACTTTTATCTACCAACTTGGATTCCCCTTGGGATCTTTAGTCTACACCTCTTCCACCATAGCTACCTCTATGACCTCTACCATCTCTTCCCCTACCTTTGCCTCTATTACTTTTCTTTTGTTTCTTTTTACTCTTCTGTTCCACCTTGACTGCCAATTGATAGCACTTGTGGATAGTACTGGGACACAACAAGCTTAACTCTTCTTAGATATTTCACTGCAAACCATTCAAGTACTTGACAACCTTGATGTTTTCATCTTCTACCACCTTGGATCTCAAACACAACTTCTAAAATTCTTTAGTATAGTTTCTCACATCTAGTTCTCTTTGTCTCAAATTTTGTCTCCTCTTGTGTAGTTGGATCTCATGGTCTTCAGGGATATAGGCTTCTCTCACCTTGGCTAACATTCCTTTCCAAGTGGCAATTAGGTTCTTACCCTCCTTTGTCTCTCCTCTTGGATGAACTTCCACTAAGAAAAGGCTGCTTCTCTCAATCTAGATTTGGCTACCTTCACCTTTTGGGCTTCACTAACTCCATCATACTCAAAGAGATTCTCTAACCCTTCAATCCACTCCATAACCACTTCTGGTTCCATTTTTCCACTAAAAAGTGGCACTCCTTCTAGGGAATTACCCCCTAAGGCTTTGATGACTCCAAGGAAATGTTCTTCTGGCAAAATGGGATCTGGTTTAGGTGTACCATCCTCTTCTACATGTCTTTACCCTTTTCTTCATTGAATTTGATAGTCACCTTCTCAGTTTTGTCTTCTACTTCACCTAGTTTGTTCGCCAATATTTTCGAGTTTTTCCTGAGGAGCCTATTCTTTTCCTCTTTGTCTTCTACTCTTTTTTTCTAACTCTTCATTAGTCACCATTCTGAAACTAGTTTCATCCACTGACTCAGTCTTTCACATAAACTAGTTCCTTCCCAAGTCTTATTGGGCTCATATACCACTTTGATAGGGAGGTTCTCACAAAAGAGTTGCAATTTGGTTTGTAGGTTAGAAAAAGGTACTATTGTGGGATTCCTTGTTTATTTATTTCCCTACTCTCCTCTCGAATCAATTTCAACATCTCAACTCCTTTGGAGAACCCTTTACCAACATGTTTGCTCGAGTTACTCAAATCCAAGGCTATAACTCACTTGAGTAAGTTCAACCACCAACATGTCTAATTCATTACTCTTCACTTCCAAGGGATTAGGAGGGGTCTTAGATGGTTTTTCAACTCCCTTCATGTGGTTTTAGAGTTTTTTCCCTTTCATTTCCTAATCACCTTCATGATTCCTATATTTTAGGCCTTGTAGCCCTATGAGCCCCTTTTAGCCCTCCTTTCACGGTTTTTGCTCTTTTTCTCTAGAAACTTCCAAAGGACCCCCATAATCTTTTGTGATATGGATACCCATTTGGACACTCTTCAAGATTTTGGAGATGAGGTGGTGCAATATGTTCATACAGGTAGGACCCCAAAATGGCTTTATTAAAGGGTTTTAGACTTGTATGCTTTCACCAATGGGGTTTGTTGATCTCCACACCCGTTGAAGCCCCAAAACTCATGCTAAAACACTACTTAACATCCAACTTCTATGCCAATCACTTGGCACCCTTATATTTGGTCACCCCTGCAAGAAATAATGAAAATTGTAGTCATGTTCCTAGTAGGGCTATGGCAGACCTCTCCTAGGGCATGCTTTCAAAATGCTGTAAAGAAACATCTAGATCATAAAAAAATTGCAAATACACTATAAATAGAATCCATTACTTTAATCCCAAGGGCCATATAGAGTCCACAATGGGAATTCAAGTCGAGTCCATTTTTAGGGCCTTAACCCCTTTACTCAGACCGAGAGTAGTGAGAACAAGAATGAATTTTAATATACCAGTTAAATTTGCACAATGAGTATTTTTTAAGAACCACAACAACACAGACTAAGAATCCATTAAGGTACAATATGGAGATCAATCCATCTGGTATGAACCGCAATAAACAATTTTGCAAGTTTACTGAAAAATCAGGAAATTATTTCAAGTTGCTATTCAAAATTCAATCTTTGGATCTTCAAACCCATTTACAATGTTTTGAGAGGCCTTATATATTCCTACTCAATCCAATCCAACCACCAATTGGACCTCTAACTACCGATTTGAGCATTTTGTCAAAGTCGCTTACATTTTTGCAAAATGTTGTCATCACCATGACAACTTTTTCAGTATAATGCATTTTGACAAATACTACAAAACTTAATACTCCTGAACCCCTAGGATGATATCCTAACATCAAATAAACATCTATAAAAGATGTATGAGGCCTTACAAGGAGATTTACAACATTTTTCTATGTGATGCTATTTAAGGCTTACAAAGCCACATAGGCCAAAATTGAGTAAATAAGATAATTTTAAGGACAATAAAACTCCAAAACAACTCAAAACACACTCTTCAGCTCTTAAATAGTCCTTTATTCAACCATTGACCCAACTAGGATCAATTACACCAAAAATTAGAATTTCACTAAGAAACTTTAGGTGCTCCTGTACCAATTTTAGTCATGGATATTCAAGCGATTTGAGAAGAGATTTGAGAAGAGATTTGAGTCAAGAATTCAATTTCCTCCATTATAGGTTTTGTATGATTCAAGAATTTAAATTATTTAAGTTTTATTTCCTCTACAATTGCTTGGGATGATTATGTACATGACATCTAACTTTTTAGATAATACCATTTTACAACTTTAAAAGACACTTTTGATGACAACCACATCAATTTTATTGTCCATACATCCATATATTAAGTTCCTATTCTACATGAACTATTGCATGAAGTGATTAAGAAACTTTCATAAATCTCTTCATTGTCCTTGGGTCTTTTGTTTGTTCATCGAGTTATATTCTTCTCATATGAGAATATTTCATGAACTTATCTACAATTATCTTTCTTCCACAAGTAAGATATACTATTCAATGTTTAAGGATCACATTCTACACTCTTCTTCAAGTTGATAGTTCTGATGCAAGTATGATTAGTACAGATGCCAAGCTAACAATATAAGAGGGGGGGCCGGGTGAATCATTCAACCTTAATCTTCAATAGCAACAACAGATTCAACCTCAGTAATCTTATCAGAAAAATAGTAAAGCAAGCAGACCCATAAACAGATAATATCACAAAACATATAACACCAGATTTAACATGGAAACCCAAATAGGGAAAAACCACTATGGGATTTCAGACCCACTAAGAAATATACTCTTCTAGAGTATGCTAGGTTAAAAGCAAATCCTGTTAAAGATTACAAACACATTGCTAGATGTGACCTGGTTAAGGGATTTCCCTTAGATCTGTTAGGATCTTCACCTTGTTAGAAGTGACCTTGTTAAAGGATTTCAAACACTCAATAAGAATGTCACCTTGCTAGAGGGTTTTACAAATAAGACTGTTAAGTCCACTCGGTTAAGAGATTTTTTGCTACTTCACAAAATAACAGTAATAAAAATATGTCTACAACTTCACATCTAAAAATGCTGAAGCAGATTCATATTTTCTCAATACAATCTATTCATAGGACTTATCTTGTCCTTCTACTGGGCTCTATACTCTGTTATCAAAATAGGTATTCAAGCTTTTGTGCTTGATAATCACTATGTAGCATTCCTGTGCATACGCTTGCCTGCATGCATTGTTTATCAATAGTTCCTTATTTATAAACAATCTTCTAACCACTTAATCTCCTTGATCACATTTCCCATGATCAATCATAGCCATCAGATCTTCAGTCTTGTCCAGGTTCAATGTATCCTTCATTCTGAAAATGTTTTACCTCACCTTGGAACTTGCATTTTCTCCTTGGAACTTGTGCTAGGGTATTGTGGTTCAATCTGAGCTATAGATCTTCCTGTCGATCTTTCATTGCCATAGATTCTTTAACAATCTTCATACACGGCTTACCAATCATTTAATCACCTCCAACTCATCAGCTTCCTTCATTAAATAATGCTTTTATTCATTCAATGCATTCTATTATTACTCGGTTGCAACTTGGTAAATATTAAACTTCACTCGGTAGACATTCTGCCTTCATTAACCGATAGCAATAACCTTAAGGTTTACCAACTAGATTCCTTAGGGTTTACTGACTAGGTTCTTTGCTCGGTAACATAGTATAGTATTAACCTTTCAAATAATAGCATATGTAGGATATCAAAATAATCTAAACATCATGATCTCATCATTGTCTAACTCAGTAGTTGCCCATTGAATAACTTATTTCTCCCCTTATTCATCATATTCTTTCTGTGTCTTTCACCGACATCTTTATAATCATCAAATCATACTTCTTAAGATATGGCTTTCACCGACATCTTTATAATCATCAAATCATACTTCTTAAGATATGGCAACATCATACTAAGTCAGAAAATTAATTTCTTGACATCAATGACAAAATAATAATATTAAGATAGTAAATATCCTCAATCAGTTATATCCATAGTCATCAACAACCTTCTCAATATCCTTATTCAAATGCCAACAATCTCTCATTGTAATTGGAATGCCAATGATCTCACTTGTCTGTTATAATGCCAACAATCTCCCCATTTGGCATTGATGGCAAAACCAATTGATTTGACTTTATTGATTCTGATTCAGATTGATGTGAGATTCTGAAATTCTGAAATGCTCTTCCTTTGTCATTAGTCTTCTTCTCGGTTCTGAAATGTAGTCTTCTCCCCCTTTGACAACAATGCCAAAAATGAAAAGAACTTAAAACATAATTTCTTCTGCTAAGAAGTGAATTCCATTCTGTTATGTATCAATTCAATCTCGGTCAGAGCATTTTGTCTTCAATTCTTGTTCCCTGTTATTGTTTCCTACACACCTTTAGAAAACCTCCTAAAGTGTGTAAATCAACATCAACTCCTAAAAGATATTCTATAGAGTCATCGAATTGATGCTTTCACCGAACTTGGTCAGTGAATGGAAGATAGGGGTAGGACCCCTAACTGACTTCAGAGATACTCAAAAGTGTCTTTTGGTAGTGGCTTGGTGGAGATGTCTGCAATTTGTTCCTTTGTGCTAACATACTCCAAAACCACTTTCTTCTCTTGAACTTCTTCTCTAAGATAATGATATTTGATAGAGATGTGCTTTGTCTTAGAGTGCATAACAGGATTCTTTGAAATGTTAATGGCACTAGTATTATCACAAAATATAGTTACTAGCTTGGTAACTTGCTCATTTATGCCTTCCAACAGTTGTTTGATCCATGCTATATTGGTGCAATTCAGTGCTGCAGCAACATATTCATCTTCTATTGTTGACTGTGAAACACATCCTTGTTTCTTGCTAAGCCAACTCATTAGTCTTTCTCCTAAAAAGAAAGCTCCTCCACTTGTTCTTTTCCTGTCATCAATGTTGGCTGCCCAATCAGCATCAGTATAAACTTTTAAATCAAAGACATTTCCTTTCTGATATACTAAGCCATAATCTTCAGTGCCTTTTAGGTATCTGAAAATTCTTTTGATTGTTGTCATGTGTGTTTCCTTGGGATCTACAGAAAATCTTGCAACTATACCAACTGCATGTGCTATATCTGGCCTACTGTGAACACCATATTGCAACTTTCCAATCATAGATCGGTAAAGTGTCTCATCAACAGATGCAAATTCATCATTCTTTGATAGTTTACAGTTGGTAGTCATAGGAGTGCTTACTGGTTTTGAATCCTCCATTCCAAATTTCTTCAAGATTTCCTTTATGTACTTGGATTGGGTAATGAAAATCTCATCTTTCATTTGTAGTATCTATAAACCTATAAAATACTTTATCTCACCGATCAATGACATCTCAAATTCTTTGCTCATTTCATTTTCAAATTTCTTGCATAGAGAGTCATTTCCACAAAAGATAATATCATCAACAAATATGGTTGAGATCAGTATTCCATTTTCATCATTCTTCATGTACATATTGTTGTTTTCACTTGTTCTTATAAAACCAATTTTGATCAAATATGAGTGCAGTCTCTCATACCATGCTCTAGGTGCTTGTTTCAAACCATATAAAGCTTTGTTCAATTTACATACCTGATCATTATTTTCTCCTTCAATAAATCCTTCAGGTTGTCCAATGAAAACTTCTTCTTCTAATATCCCATTCAGAAATGTAGATTTGACATCCATTTGATATACCTTGAAATTTTTGTAAGCAGCATATGCCAACAATGTTCTTACTCCTTCAAGTCTAGCCACAGGTGCAAAAGTCTCACCATAATCAATTCCTTCTTCTTGGGCATAACCTTTGCAAACTAGTCTTTCTTTGTTTCGAATGACCTCTCCTTTTTCATTTAGCTTGTTTCTGAAAATCCACTTTGTACCGATTACATTTTTGTGCTTCGGTCTTGGGACCAGTGTCCATGTGTCATTCTTCCTGATTTGATCAATCTCTTCTATCATAGCATTTATCCAATCTTCACTGTTAAATGCCTCTTTCACTATCCTTGGTTCAAATTCAGATATCAGACATGTGTTCTGTCTAAGTTTGTTCCTTGTCATCACTGGATCATTCTTATCTCCTATAATCTAACTTGGTGCATGATTCCTTCTGACATACTTTGCTAATACAGGCTCGGTAGGCTATGTATTATCTTCTTCATCACTCGGTAACTAGATATTCTCTTCATTTCCTTTAGCAGTCTTCTCGATAGGACTTCTCGGTTGAACATAGACAAATTCTTTATAATCTTCTGGTTCTTTGGAGTTTCCTTCATCATTTCTTTTTGCAAATTCATCAGTTTTCACATTTGCACTTTCTACTACTTTGTTAGATGATTTGATCAGACATTTAAATGCTTTTCTTCTAGAAGAATAACCTAGAAATGTTCCTTCTTCACTTTTCTTATCAAACTTACCATTTCTATCATCTTTGTGAACATAGCATCTACTCCCAAATATTTTAAAATAACTTACATTAGGTTTTTTTTCATACCAGATTTCATAAGGTGTCTTCAAATTTCCTTTCTTCAATTGTGCACGGTTCAGGGTGTAAACTATTGTGCTTATTGCTTCTCTCCAAAATGTTTGTGGAACCTTCTTTTCAATCATCACGGTTCTTGCACAATCCACAATAGATATGTTCCTCCTCTCGGCTATTCCATTCTGCTGTGGAGTTCTCAGTGTAGAGACTTGTCTTTTTATACCATGATCATTGAAAAATAAGTTGAACTCATCGGAGGTAAACTCTCCTCCTCTATCTGATCTAAGACATTTTAGTTGTCTTCTTGTTTCATTTTCAACTCTTTCCTTGTACCATTTAAACATTTGAAAAGCTTATGATTTTTCTTTTAAAAACATTACTAACATCATCCTTGAATAATCATCCACAAATAATATGAAATATCTATCACCATAATAAATTTGAACTTTCATAGGACCACAAAGATCAGTATGCACCAGATCTAAAATTCCCTTAGAAGTATAGGACTTACTTGTAAAGCTTGATCTTGTCATCTTTCCCATCTGGCATCCTCGGCACATAGCATTCTCAGGGTTTTCAAGACTCGGTAGACCTCTTACTTAGTGCTTCTTACTTATTTTGATCAGATTATCAAAATTGACATGACAAAACCTTTTATGCCATAGCCAGGTATCATCTATCTTTGCATATAGACACTTATTCTGAGTTGAGTCAAGATGAAATGTATTACCTCTTGTTTGTGTCCTGGTAGTAGCTAACCTTCCATTCTTGTCATGAACTTTGACAATTCCTTTTTCAAACTCTATTCGGTAACCTGTGTTGTTTAGTTGTGCTACACTCAACAAATTGTATTTCAAACCTTCAACCCAATAAACATCATTACATTTTGCATTGTCAAGAAGTGTTATGGATCATTTACCTCTTACTGGAAATGGTGCATCATTACCAAGTCTTACATAGCCTCCATCATAATCATCTAGTTTAACAAACTTGTGTTTATCACCTGTCATGTGATGTGAGCATCCACTATCTATGATCCAAGAATCATTAGTATTTATATGAGATATTAAAGCTTTTTCTTGATACCTTTCTTCATCTGATCCATCTTTAATAGCCACATAAACAACTTCCTCTGTATCAGTTTCATCTGATTTATCATCATTAGATTCCTCATCAGCTATCAGGCATTTCTTTTTATCTCTTCTCCTGAAGTCTCAGTATCCTCTGTAATGATTATCTTTCTGTCTGTCATCTCGGTAATCTCTCTTTTCACTAGATTCTTTGTCAGGATAGTTAGAAGGCATATGTCCAATTCTATCATAGTTAAAACATTTCAAAGGTAGATTTCCTTTGTACTTACCTTTTCCTCTCAGTAACCTCTTGGCCAATAGTGCTTCAAACTCTTCTTGTTTTCTGATTTCCTCATACAGTTTGTGTACCTCCTCCATGTTTTTGTGAAATCTTTCACTTGCTCCACTATGATTCCCTTCAGAGTACTTATACTTTCTATCATTGTAATCATCAGATTCATCAATATGAAAATAACTGAATGCAGATTCAACTTTATTTACCGATGACCCACTGTTATCAAAGTTAATTAACTCAAATGCATGTAGCTTACCAATAGTAGCATCTAAAGAAACTAGCATATTGGGTATAGACCTCAATTCATTGATTGCAGAGACTCGGATTGCATAGGCAGGTAGAAGGGTTCTCAGCAACTTACTTGTTACACCCTTTTCTTCAATAGTTCCTCTTGCTACTTTGATTTGATTGACAATCTCCTTTAGTCTTGTACTATACTGGGTTATGTTTTCACCTTCATTCATCCTCATGGATTCAAGTTGTCATCTTAGACTATCCACTTTTTCTCTTTGAACATGTTCATCTCCACCATAAATAGATATGAGCTTGTTCCACATCGCCTTTGCATCAATATAGCCTTCTAGATCATTAAACTTTGAGTCAGTCAATGCAGATGTTATTTCAATCATTGCTTGGATATGCTCTTGCTTTGCATTTATCTCTTCCACTGTTAATGGATAGGTGCTCAGTGTGATGAAATCATTCTCCAGATAATAGACAACATATTCTCCAATTCCTAATAAGTGCAGCTTCATCCTTTTCTGCCATGTAGAGAAACTTGGCTTGCTCAGCTTCAGTGCATCCCTCTTATATATCTTTGGATCTTTAACTCAAGTACCTTTAAACTTTTCTTTTAGAATCCAAACCTCTGATACCAATTGATAGTTCTAATGCAAGTATGATTAGTACAGATGCCAAGCTAACAATATGAGAGTGGGGGGTGAATCATTCAACCTTAATCTTCAATAAAAACAACAGATTCAACCTCAGTAACCTTATCAGAAAAATAGTAAAGCAAGCAGACCCATAAATAGATAAGATCACAAAACATATAACACCAGATTTAACGTGGAAACCCAAATAGGGAAAAACCACTATGGGATTTCAGACCCACTAAGAAATATACTCTTCTAGAGTATGCTCGGTTAAAAGCAAATCCTGTTAAAGATTACAAACACATTGCTAGATGTGACTCAGTTAAGGGATTTCCCTCAGATCTGTTAGGATCTTCACCTTGTTAGAAGTGACCTTGTTAAAGGATTTCAAACACTCAATAAGAATGTCACCTTGCTAGAGGGTTTTACAAATAAGTCTGTTAAGTCCACTCAGTTAAGAGATTTTCTGCTACTTCACAAAATAATAGTAATAAAAATATGTCTGCAACTTTACATCTAAAAATGCTGAAGTAGATTCTTATTTGCTCAATACAATCTATTCATAGGACTTATCTTGTCCTTCTGCTGGGCTCTATACTCTATTATCAAAATGGTTATTCAAGCTTCTATGCTTGGTAGTCACTATGTAGCATCCCTGTGCATACACTTGCCCACATGCATTGTTTATCAACAGTTCCTTATTTATAAATGATCTTCTAATTGCTTAATCTCCTTGATCACATTTCCCATGATCAATCATAGCCATCAAATCTTTAGTCTTGTCCAGGTTCAATGTATCCTTCATTCTGAAAACATTTTACCTTGCCTTGGAACTTGCATTTTCTCCTTGGAACTTGTGCTAGGGTATTGTGGTTCAATCTGAGCTGTATATCTTCCTGCCGATCTTTCATTGCCATAGATTCTTTAACAATCTTCATACATGGCTTACCAATCATTTAATCACCTCCAGCTCATCAGCTTCCTTCATTAAATAATGCTTTTATTCATTCAATGCATTCTGTTATTACTCGGTTGCAACTCGGTAAATACTAAACTTCACTCGGTAGACATTCTGCCTTCATTAACTGATAGCGATAACCTTAGGGTTTACTGACTAGGTCCCTTAGGTTTTACCAACTAGGTTCTTTGCTCGTTAACATAGTATGGTATTAACCTTTCAAATAATAGCATATGTAGGATATCAAAACAATCTAAACATCATGATCTCATCATTGTCTAACTCGGTAATAGTTGCCCATTGAATAACTTATTTCTCCCCTTATTCATCATATTCTTTTTGTGTCTTTCACTGACATCTTTATACTCATCAAATCATACTTCTTAAGATATGGCAACATCATACTAAGTCAGAAAATCAATTTCTTGACATCAATGACAAAATAATAATATTAAGATAGTAAATATCCTTAATCAGTTATATACATAGTCATCAACAACCTTCTCAATATCCTTATTGAAATGCCAACAATCTCTCATTGTAATTGGAATGCCAATGATCTCGCTTGTCTGTTATAATGCCAACACAAGTATCACTCAACAATACAAATACTATATGTGAGGGGTTCTATAGTCTCTCTCTTTTCTTTCCTATCAGGGGGGATATTGTTGAACATTGTGATGATAGTAGTCTTTGGGGGCTCATCATGAGTCCTTCCTTCTATTACTTCTCTTATTTCACTTATATATTTCATGTCTCATTTTTCTTTTGGAGAGGACTTTTTCTCTACCTAGATTTTATCCTTTTAAATGCCTTGTGAGGAATTTTTTTGTGAATACTAATATGGTCTAGTAGACAAGATTCATTATCTCTCATGCATTACTCTCTAAATTGAATTGAAAGGGTGATTTTAGTTAAATAGAATCATTGTCAAACTAGTTAGGTAATCACCTTTGTAGTGAGTGACCAATCCAAAACTAACATGTTTTTTATATGTGTTCTCATCACCCAATAGACCTATTTCATGCATACTTATGATTTGTTTACACACTTTTCAAATGAGTTCACAAGTGTTGCATATTTGGAGTGTTAGTGAGTTGTTCGCTACTAGTTTACTACCTCATCTATGTTATCTATATATGTAACATTCATCATGTATTTGCAAACTCTTTATATTATATGTTAGATATAAGGAAAAAATTTGTTTCATACTTTTAGATTCCCAACTATCAATCTTACTCGAACAAAAATATATATTAAAATTTTCTACTCTTAATTTTATATGTATTTAAAATATTATGTCTTCTATTAGTTTGTATAAAGTATGTGCTATATGCATTTAATGGTACAATTTTTACAATGCATGTACTTTCAATATCAATATTAAAACATCAAAATGTGTTACACATTATGACACAATAATAAGGAAAACTTAAGTGCACCATTGAACACACTAGTACATTTGGGCCTAGTTTTCGGTGGCTAATTATCGGATTTGCGACGACCACACGTTGGACTTCCGACCAACTTTACCATCAAAAACTCATTGTCGGGCTTCCCAACGATGCCATTTGCGTCGTTTGTCTGACGATGTAATGAACTCATCCGACGACGGCTTTATTTTCACCCCTCACCACAAATATCGGCAGATTTCCATCATATTTCTGACGGATGTTATAATTGCTCCTCAACAACCGTCTGACATGGAAGTGACGATGAATATACAACATCCTTGTTAGACATTTCATTGGTTATCATCGAAATTTCGATGGCAAGAGATGATGTGGGTCAAACGGCTTTGCCGTCGGTCAATGAAAGCATTGAACGAGTTTTTAAAAATTGTATTAAACATTTATTATTTATTTGATTCAATGTTATTTACAAAAAATGATTATCAATGATGTTTCCTTTCTTGAAGAATTGTCTAGGATCTTTCCATCAGATAATATGTAACATCGAATGACTAAATCTTTTCTTTACAAATTCTTATTTTATTTTATTATTATCTGAGCATGAATTAAAATTTATATCTGTACAGAAGAAGAACATACAAGCTTTAGGGTCATGTGTAAGCAAATTTCCTAAAAGAAAGCAAGTAGGCATTATCTTGAATGACATGGAAACAAGCTCATTAGCTGCCTAGAAGAGAGCAATTGGAGAAAAGCAAAGGAAAGTGTTACAGGGTGATAAATAGATAGAGAGTATGCAATACAAACAAAAAATGTCTGGACTGTCTGATGTGACATCTCTAATTTATATCCGGAGGGACTAACTGGTTTTGGAGTTCCTACGAAACCTATTGGGCCACGCTTTGGAGGAAATCAGTGTGTTCATGCAAGGAGCACCTTTTTTTCTA
The DNA here is from genome assembly GCF_030272615.1 of Cryptomeria japonica. Taxonomy (NCBI): domain Eukaryota; kingdom Viridiplantae; phylum Streptophyta; class Pinopsida; order Cupressales; family Cupressaceae; genus Cryptomeria; species Cryptomeria japonica. Next base: position 46,286,795 of record NC_081411.1, on the reverse strand, counting down.
TTATGTGAATGATGCTTTTGCACCGAAGGATATTTGGAAGTCAATATCCAAAAATTTCTATAGTGTGGAACCAGAGTTGGTGGACTCAAAGTAATTTTCAGCTTTTAGAAGACCAAGAGGTTATGTACACAATCTCCCAATAGAAGGGCGATTTCAAGCATTACCTCTCCCCCCCATGACTATGTGGTGGTGTCCTTTGTGAAGAACTTTGCACTATAATTGAAAATTCACCAAGGCAAACTGCAAGATAGTGAAGAGAAATACAATCTTGAAAAGTGGGAAGAATGGATCTTCGTTTTGGTGGGGCCAAGTTAGGTGGCTCCTCTAGAGTTTGATGAGAAAGAAATCATATTAGGATTTGAAAAAGATCACACTCGTGGAGTTTCGTGTGTGAGTGAATGATTGCGGTGTTTGGGTAATGCATTCCAAATAGATACAGTTACATTCCATTAGGATAAAAGTCTTTAATCAAGACATTACCCATTTGGAATGCAATTGTATCTATTTGGAATGCATTACCCAAACAACGCAATCAATCACTTGCACACAAAGTTCCACGAGTGTGATCTTTTTCAAATCCTAATATGATTTCTATCTCGTCAACCTCTAGAGGAGCCACCTAACTTGGCCCCACCCAAACCAAGATCCATTCTTCCCACTTTTCAAGATTGTATTTCTCTTCACTATCTTGTAGTTTCTCTCGTGAATTTTCAATTATAGTGCAGATTTCTTCATGAAGGACACCACCACATCATCCAGAGTCTATGCTTCAATTTTTTTCTTTGATCCCATGGAGGCCAGTAGTCCTTTGTATGAGGAAGTGCTTCCTGAATAGTCATGGGGGGGATAAGTATTGCTTGAAATTGCCCTTCTATTGGGAGATTGTGTATATAACCTCTTGGTCTTCTAAAAGCTAAAAATTACTTTGAGTCCACCAACTCTGGCTCCACACTATAGAATTTTTTGGATATTGACTTCCAAATATCCCTCAGTGCAAAAGCATCATTCTCATAATAGAAAAAAGGTTCTCCTTGCATGAACACATTGATTTCCTCCAAGCGTGGCCCAATAGGTTTTCACAGGAACTCCAAAACCAGTTAGTCCCTCCGGACATAAATTAGAGACATCACATCACACACTCCAGACATTGTTTATTTCTATTGCATACTCTATATCTATTTATCATCCTTAAACACTTTCCTCTGCAATTCTCCAATTACTCTCTTCTAGGTAGCTGATGAGCTTGTTTCCATGTCATTCAAGATAATGCTTGCTTGATTTCTTTTAGGAAATTTTCTTGCACATGACTCTTCAACTTGTATGTTTTGCTTCCGTACAGATATTAATTTTAATTCATGCTTAGATAATAATTAAATAAAATAAGCATTTGTAATGAAAATATTTAGTCATTCGATGTTACATATTATATGACAGAAAGATCCCAGACAATTCTTGGAAAAAGGAAACATCATTGATAATCATTTTTTCCAAATAATACTTAATCAAATAAATTAAAAATGTTTCATGTAATTTTTAAAAGTAGAATTCGTTCAATGATTTCATGCACTGATGGCAAAGCCGTCTGACCCACACCATTATCCATAATAGAACAAATCAATATAATAGGCTATTATAAAGAATATATACAAAAATATGAAAGAACATTAAATTACCATTACAAACCCATAAACCATTAAATAGTGAAAATAGATATAAATTTGTAAATGTCTCCCTATAAACACCACAACCATAACCAAGACAAAAAAATTCTTACCTATAAAAACTAAGTAGCTGGTGAGTTACAAGTCTACAACATCTCTCAAATGATCAAACCTTTTCTTAATTTTGTTCTTCTAATTAGTCAATGGATTTAGTTGCATGTACAAGTTTTCTATTTGAAGCCTTTCGTTTCCCTATATTTGAGACTTAATAAAATTCTTGTGAGTAGGAAATTGATTCAGGAGTTACGTGTGAACAATTTGGCATAGTAAATGATGACAATCAAACTCAAATTTTATCTGTCTTGAAAGCCTTTTATCATGATGGCATTAAATTAAAGTTCTTTCTCTATTTTCTGGTGATCTCTACAGCAGGGTTTGCTTTGCATCAACCTGGGATACATTTAACATGTGTTGTATCTACAAAAATATGTATCCTAGGATGATGGAATGCAACCTCTGATCCACCAATACCAGATAGAAGAGAAAATACTTTAATTTAAAGCCATCGGGATAAAATGTTTTCATGACATATATTAGGTATAAAAGGAACCCTACCTTGTCATTTGAAGGGGTTTACCTACAATTCAAGTGATCTCTTAATTATAAAATCAATTCAATTCCAAGTGAACAGGCAATCAAGCATTCATCAAGAATTGAAGGAGAAATCAAGTTAATAAAGATATTTAATAGAGGAGATATTTAATAAAGATATCATCTTTTAAGTTAAGAAATGGGTAGGAGATTAAGAATACAAACCTTCCATATTGCACACTTCAAGGTATATTAAAATCAGTTTAAAGTGTATTCATTTAGGGAACTTTCATAAATATTCTCAAGTTACACATCATAAAAGGATCTTAAAATATTCATTGTTTATAATGATAGGAATTTGGTTGTTCCATACACCTTCCTTTACTATTTTAAAAATATCATCGACCAAAATATTGTGCAGTAGTAGTACGGAGTGCATTTCATCTATTTTATGCCTAAATATTTTATTATACCACTTTCTTTTCAAAGGTGACTGATCGATTGTGTTGTTTGGGTAATGCATTCCAAATAGATCCAGTTGCATACCATTTATCTATCTTGATTAAAGACTTTTATCCTAATGGCATTAAATTAAAGTTCTTTCTCTATTTTCTGGTGATCTCTAGAGCAGAGGTTGCTTTGCATCGACCTAGGATACATTTAACTTATATTGTATCTGTGGAAATATGTATCCTAGGATGATGCAATGCAACCTTTGCTCCACCAATACCAGATAGAAGAGAAAGTACTTTAATTTAAAGCCATCAGGATAAAATGTTTTCAAGACATATATTAGGTATAAAAGGAAGCCTACCCTGTCATTTGAAGGGGTCTACCTACAATTCAAGTGATCTCTTCATTATAAAATCAATTCAATTCCAAGTGAATAGACAATCATGCATTGAAGGAGAATTCAAGTTGGTGCAGGTGCATTTGGAAGACCAAAGGACTCAACGAAGCCATTAAAGAATTTTGAAGGTCGTAGGAGTGAAGAGCCAATCAATTATGATGTCTTAAGGGGGCAGCCTTAAACAACACACACTAAGCTTTTACTTCTTAGGTGTGCTATGGGCCCATTCCTTCCCTTGATGTCCCTCCCGTCCGTTTCCATTAAAAAGACAATCACCATTATCATTTGAATTGAAACAGTGTTCCCACGTTTGACTAAATAGAACAAAGCAAATGGCATAAGAAACTCTCATCTACCTCACAACTATCATAGAATACCTCCCCGAGGAGATATTCTCATGTCCTTTCCCACTTTATGATGTCGATGAAATACATAAGCGTCCTCACAATACAGTCAATGCAACAAATAGATTTCCATTTCGATCAGTTTTATTTGCTAACATAATCTCTACCTATGCTAAAATGGGAGCTTTGGAACATAGTATGGGCTTCCATCAAAGCACAAGGTAAGGGAAATTAATATCATATGCTTACGGTTGGAAATTATTTTTTTGACATGTTTGGAAAATGTGGAAGTCTAGACATGAAAGTGCATGAACTGTTTGGTGAGATGCATCAAAGAAATGCGATCTAATGGAATACTATGATTGTAGGATATGCACAAAATGTGTTTGAAATAGGTTTAGAAACTTCCAACCAAATGTGATTAGTGAGTATAGATGTTGTAGTGCAATTGCCCAGGTACACATGCATGCAAAATGTGTAAGCTTAGATAAGGCACATGATTTGTTTGACATAATGCCTCAAAGATCACCCAATATGCAATGACGGTTGGGAGAAAGAAAACATCAAATTTTTGAGAATCTTAAATATTTCTTTATTCATCACTATAAATCTATTATGAATTTAGTCTCAATATGGCACAAATTTATTCTATTATGAATGCAATATTTAGCGATGTAATCTTTATATATTTTTTTTAATTAGGAAAAGGTCCTAATAGAATCCCAAACTAATTAATCTAGAGAATGATACCACTAAAGAAAGAAATTCAATCCTCACCTCTATGGTCTTGAAGGATTTTAAGACACTTGGATTCCTATTTTGGCCCGCTTTTCCTTTACCCTATGTTAAGATAGTAAACTAGTTTGAGAGAATCTATTGGGTGGGAATTTGTGTATGGTTGCAATTATTTTCATGCATGGAAAGTGATTTAAAGTTTGGACCAATAGAGGATAAGTATTTCTTGAACCTTCGAGGACATGTGTGGAGCAACGCATTATTGAACTCTTTGAATATGTAAGTAAATTAGTTTTGGTTGATGACACAGTAAGTGTGGTATTTGTCTTTTCGATATGTTATGGATAATATTAATCAAATATGGATTTTTTTTGATGCTATATACACTATGTTTTGGATTGAATTTAGGTAAGCAAAGAGGTAATGGAAGAATAAAAGAGGTACACAAAGGAAGAAGAGTGAAATAGGTGGTTTGGGATGGGGGTTACAAGTATATATGATAATTCATATGGATAATTTGTTGTCTATAAAGAGGCAAATAAGCTATCACAACTTCAACGTGAATGAATGCCTCATCTACAGAAGCAAAAGGTACCTCTAATGGTTTCAAAATTTGTCAAAATAGTTATGATATACTAAATAATCAAGTGAAATATACTTTAGGTAACTAATATTATCTTCAAACTATTTATTTTGATTTTCATCATATATGGACCTAATTGCCCCACCTTTAGGAGATAAATATAGGAGATAATTTATTACATTTAAAATTCCATCATAAATAAATTAATTATACATGCTATGTGAATTTTTACTATCACAAATTGATTTTAAATCATTTATCTACATGAATACACTCTTTATTTATTAGTTCTAGGAATGGAGCACTCACATGGGCAAACAAAATGCTAGGTTTCAGAAAAATAGTTAAGAGATTGGATATATTTTTTTATATTTTCCAAATGGCTCGAGTATAATGATAATATAATTTTTAAAATAGGTTTATATCACATTAGAGGAGTAAGCTTCTAAAAGTAAGAAGTACCAAGATGCGTGGTGTAGTAAAAATTTTGTAGTCATAAATATCCACAAAATTTGGAACAATAATATAATTTTTTAATAATATTTAATTGTAAAAGAAAGGATTAAAATGGAACTAAATACTCTAAATAAATTAATCAAGGTTAAAGGGATAAACTAGGATCAATATATGAAGGCAAGATCTGTTATCTCAAAATTAATAGATTCATGCAAGAAAAGAAATATTAAATATAGAGATAAAATTCTTGAAAAATTTAGCTAGCTAAAAGTGAAAGAATACTGTCAAGCTCTCATTTTCACATAGACTGGAAGAATGATGGCAAAGGTTGTAGAGGGTAAAGGCTACTAGCCATTGTAGGGTCCGACTTTATACCCATCGATCAGATTTCATTGGAATTTTATAAATCCATTTCAATAAACATTGTTTGTGCATATCCTGCAATCATAGCATTTCATTAGACCACATTTGTTTGAGGCATCTGACCAAATAGTTCATTTCTTAATTATAAAATCAATTCAATTCCAAGTGAACAGGCAATGAAGCATTCATCAAGAATTGAAGGAGAAATCACTAGTGAACTTACCCTTGTCTCATATAACCCTATGTTGGCTAGGCCCCACAATAATTAGAAGATCCTAATTACTACTGTCCTAAACCTTGCATTGACCATCACAATTTCATAGTGAGTTGAGTTAATTAGTCCATTAGCAAGATTGGGAAATAGTTTGGTATTGAGTTAGGTGTTGGTGGAAGGTTTAAGGAGATACACTATTATCATAATTAATGTTAGAGAGTGTTGTGTGAAGAAGAATGGCCATGAAAGGAGTGACTATCCTAAGTGCTTGAGACTATCACAAAAAGTGAGTGTTGCAGTAGTGAATCTTCCTTTGACCTTTGTGTGTTTGGGAGGGTAAAGACCCATGGTAGTATATGTTGAGTGGTTGGGAGGGTAAAGACCCACATATCAACTATCTACTTTGACATCCTAGGATGGTGTCCACCTACTCTAAAACCTTGTGGGAACTCTCTATCTAATACTAACATATACATAGCATGTGCCTCTCATATAACCCTATGTTGGCTAGGCCCCACCATAATTAGAAGATCCTAATTACTAAAAATACTAGATTCTCCCCTAACAGGTTGTTGAGTCATAGAAGGCCTAGCTTGATAGCCCTATAGTCTGTCATACCTAAAATGAGAGACTTTGCCATAACTGGTTACAAACTTCTCTCATGCCTCTTGTGTCCTCCCATGCACCTCCTTTTCCATAAGAGACTTTTCCATAGCAACCCTAAAGTCATTTGGATTGGCCATGTGTAGGAAAACTGAAATTTTGGCTTTCCACCCCTAATGAAATAATTGAGAAGTAAATTGTCTTGAATGTAATATACAAACTATAAGAACTCCAAAATCTAACTCTCATGTTGAGCCACTATGAAACCTTATTATGTAAATTGTGAAACTCATCTATGCATCTCTGTCAAAAATATTTTGGAATAGAACACACTTTGAAGCACTCCAAAATGGTATTTGGAGAGGGTTTCCAATGTGAGTTGGTGCATTTTATCCTCCCAGTACCACAAGGTGGAATCAAGTCCTCTAAAAACTTGCATTGAAAATTATGCCTTTAAGTTGCTCACATATAGATGCAACCCAAAGCGTAAATCCAAGCTAAGTAACCAAGACTTAACCTCAACCCCATTTGTGGATCTTAAAAATGTAGAGGATTGGAGATGAAGCAACTCTCGAATATGATCCTTTGGCTCATGATATGTGCTTGCTATAGTCTATACCTCTTGTATTTATGCATGATGAGGCTAGGTAATGTGTATTGATCAATATTCTATCTCTGCTATGTGTATTTCCCAAATTCAAGGTGAACTCCTAATAAGCTCCGAAGATGCAAGTATATGCTTCTCTACTACAAGTGGATCCTCATGGCTTGTAAGATTTGAGGTCCATACTCGGGCTACTCATCTTGGTGAAAACTCTCAAAGTGATATGACCGTTCCTTCCATTTCCTACACCCTATTTTCTAACCTACACCTCATAACCTTTACCTCACTTCCTATCATTATTACCTTCCATCTACCTTTCATATCCCCTATCTTAACCTCCTCCACTTTCCTATATCCTATCCTAATCCTTAACCTCATACACACTTACTTTTACTTCACCTACCTAACCCCATTCCATCCTTCACATCCTTAATTTATCTCCCCCCATTCACTTTCCTACCTTCCAAACCCCTAACATATCCTAACTTACTCTTTCACCATTACATCCTTCATCACTTACCTCCCTATCTTTCCTCCCTATCTTATCATCCTTCACCATTTTATACCACCTTCCTAACGGTACACTTATGCTCCTTTCCAAAACAACGACAAAAAATAGCACTCGATCACTACTCTCATGGTTTTGTAGTAGGGATATCACCTTAATTTGTACATATTCACCTCAATTTGAGTAGTAGTAGATATCAGAGAATAGAGCAGTGAAGGACAACTATAGTAGTAGTTGCCCACAGGATCATGAAATGGATCTATCACTGAGGCTTCTTTCTTTGTTGCCTCTACCAGATGAAGGGAAGCAGTGAGGAACAACTAACACCTCTCCTTACAGGGGTTCCCTATTCTAGATGGAGGTTCACCTTCACTACTTCAGATTCTAGGATAACCTTCATTCAATGTGCAATGTAGGTTAGAGTCATTGATTTCGGTCACTTCACCAATCATGTCTGCGAGAAAAATGATCAATTGATCGATGGTTTATTAGCTAAATGGACATTGGTCACTTCTACAGTCATGTATTCGAGAACGATGATAAATGGAGAGAGGGGTTATGTCGGCACCCCTACTATTGTATGCCCCTATTATTCTATGGTGGAAGAAGATCTATTCCATTTGATTTTTTTCTGGTTGAAGGATCGATCCACAGTTGTTATTCTCCATCCCGTTGAAGAGGGATTGAAGCCAGTCCAAAGGATGGAGGTAGTTCACCCCCGATTGAGGAAGTTAGGTTCTCGACAGTTCAGTTGAAGGGAGGGAGGC